>NW_005196857.1:0-1406 GCF_000372725.1 Emiliania huxleyi CCMP1516
AATGCCAACATGATCATCTCGGACTACGCACACTGGATCACCAAGGCCAAGTGGTTTGACACCGCGCTGCGCATGGCGCTCGTGCCCGTGACAGGCACTCTCACCCGTGCCCGTCCTCAGTACGCGTCCTTTCGGTTTAGTGTGCGCACTCACTGATTGTGCGAGCACCCTGCCCAGGCCTAACCTTCCTTGGCCTTCTCAACCTCAACCTGCGCGGCCCGGGGCTGACCGAGTCGGTCAAGGCGCTCTGGCGAAAGCCGGCCGAGCCGTGAGAGTGGCCGCCGCCTTGACTGAGCCGCGTCACACACCTTCCCGGCGGACTGCCTGCGTGTGACTGTGCGTGCCGCGCGTGCGCCGCTCTGCGCCGGGCGGCCCGTGTGCCGTGCTGACGTCCCCGCGCCGCGCCCGCCCACACCCCGCGCGCTCGAGAGCCTGTCTCTCTCTCTCCCCACCCTCCCTTCCTCGGCTTTCTCCTCCCGGTGGGAGTCGGGGTTCCGTACTTCAGTTAGTTGGGGAAACGAGCACTGTGCTCCCGTTCGAGTTAGCCCGACTGTGCCTCTGTTCACTTTGTTTGATTTGTCACTTTCTTTGGTGCCGGTGTCGGGCCTCTTCGGTGAGAGACGTGGGTTGACTCCTGTGTGTATCGCGCGCGGGCAGGCACGCGCGCCTGTGATATTTCTTCCTGAAAATTGTGTGCAAGTATATGATTCCACTTCTGTTTTCTTTTCGGCGCCGCCTGCGCCGCCTTTCGTGTGAGTCGAGTGTGTGCCGCCAAGGCGGGACGCACTCAGGGACAGTGGCGACGAGACGCGGCTCGAGGGGCGGCCCCCGCGAAGGCACGGCTGGCAACCGTGGCGCGGGGCTCTTCCTCTAAAAGTCGGGTATGGCTCCGCCCGCAATTCTCTCGCTGACACGCGCGCCCGCCGACCTTACGACGGGTGCGCTGAGGTCGCACGCCTCCCAAGTCATATGCCACGGCGTGCGATCTAGAATCAGCACACGCGCCTCTGCTTGCATACACTCATACATTGGATTGTCATTGCCTGTGAGTGCGAGAAGGGCTAGCCGCAGGCAGCTAGCCCGTGAGGAGGGCGTCCATAGACACCTCACTTAGACCCCACACACGGTCTCGTCCGTGCCTCGCCGGCCGGTGAGATTGCTAGAGGTGGAGCAAGCCCGCTCTAGCCTCGCATATCACTTCCTGTCGTCTGTTGTTGTTGTGCCCTTGTTTGTTCTCTTGGCACCTTGGAGTGCTGGGGGGGGCGACAGGGAGGATGTGGCCTTGAGTTATGTGTGCGCCAACTCAGGGTGTGTGGCAGCCAGATGGCTGTGTGTCTTGTGAGCCTGTTTGTGTCTGTGTGTCGCTCGTGCGTGTCGTCAGCATCTGCTGTCAACTCAGAGTCCAA
>NW_005196856.1:0-1405 GCF_000372725.1 Emiliania huxleyi CCMP1516
CGCTCGCGCGTTCGCGCTGCGGTCCGCGAGGCTTTCTTGGCGAGGTGGAGGTGGCGGGGAAAGCCGTGGGGTGGTGAGGGCGGCGGCGGCGGCGGCGGCGAGGGCGGCGGCGGGGACGGCGGCGGCGGCGGCGGCGACGGCGGCGGCGGCGGCGACGGCGGTGGCGGCGATGGCGGTGGTGAGGGTGGAGGGCTAGGCGGAGGCGGCGAGGGCGGTGGAGACGGTGGCGGCGGCGCTGGCGGAGGCGGACTCGGTGGCGGCGGCAAGGGTGGTGGTGGGGAGGGCGGCGGGGAAGGCGGCGGCCTCGGAGGTGGTGGTGACGGCGGCGGGAAGGGCGGCGGAGACGGCGGCGGCGGTGGTGAGCTCGGGGGAGGAGGTGAGGGCGGCGGTGGCGAGGGCGGCAGTGGTCTCGGGGGCGGCGGCGAGGGCGGCGGTGGTGAGGGCGGCGGCGGGCTTGGGGGCGGCGGTGATGGGGGCGGCGGCGACGGCGGAGGCGGGCCGGGAGGCGGCGAAGGAGGTGGCGACGGCGGCGGGGGCGATGGTGGCGGCGGGCTGGGGGGCGGCGGTGAGGGCGGCGGCGGTGAGGGCGGCGGCGGGCTCGGCGGAGGCGGCGAGGGCGGTGGTGGCGAGGGCGGCGGTGGGCTGGGTGGCGGCGGCGAGGGCGGCGGTGGGCTGGGGGGCGGCGATGGAGGCGGCGAGGGCGGTGGCGGCGAGGGCGGCGGCGGGCTTGGGGGCGGTGGGCTCGGGGGCGGCGGCGAGGGCGGCGGCGGGCTCGGAGGCGGCGGCGAGGGCGGCGGTGGCGAGGGCGGCGGCGGGCTTGGCGGCGGCGATGGAGGTGGCGACGGTGGCGGCGGCGAGGGCGGGGGTGGGCTTGGCGGTGGCGGCGAGGGTGGCGGCGAGGGCGGCGGCGGGCTCGGGGGCGGTGGCGACGGAGGCGGCGGCGAGGGCTGGGGTGGGCTTGGCGGTGGCGGCGAGGGTGGCGGGGACGGTGGTGGCGACGGCGGAGGAGGCGACGGCGGAGGCGAGGGTGGCGGCGAGGGTGGCGGCGGGAACGGAGGGGGCGCGGGCGGCGAGGGTGGCGATGGCGGTTTTCCGGGCGGAGGAGGAGGAGACGGTGGCGGCGGTGAGGGTGGCGGCGGCGAAGGTGGCGGCGGCTAGGGCGGCGGCTTGCCATGCCCGCTTTTTGTTATTGTTTCGCCCCCCTTTCCGCCCCTCTTTTTCTTCTCTCCCCTTCCCCCCCCCCTCCCTTTTACGTTTCCCCTTTTTTCCCTTCCCCTTTTTTTTTTCCCCCTCCCCTTTCTCGCCTCCTTCTGTTGCCCCCCCTTCCTTTCCCCCCCCCCTCTCTGTCTTCTCCCCCTCCCCCCCCTTATTTTCGCTTTTCTTTTCTTCCCCCCCCCCCCTCCCC
>NW_005196855.1:0-1405 GCF_000372725.1 Emiliania huxleyi CCMP1516
CGCAGGCGGCATCCGCGCCCGTCGCAACGGATGGCTCGACGTCCACTTGCCAGAGCTGAGCGCCGCAGAGCGCACAGCCGCACGGATTGTCTCCGCCATCGTCGGCGCCGGTGGCTTCGCCTTCACCGCAACGCTCTACATCAGTGGTGGCGGCCTCAAATTTATGCCAGCCGTGCCCGGTGAGGATCCTGCAGCGGGGCCCCTCCCGAAGGAGGACAACTTTGACGGCCGTGACGTGGACACCATATCTCTCGGCTTCGTGCTCTGCATGCTCGGCGTCGGCACGTGCGTCGGCGTGTTTTGCATGGCCTTCACGGTCGCGCTCCTCGACTGGTCCCGCCTTCACGCCAACTGGCAGACGGCCTCGTCCCGCCGGCTATGCGAGGTGGCCTACTCGGCTTACCTCGTCCAGGGCCTGGTGCTACCGCTGATCGTGTACGGCTATGCGGAGGCTCTCGCTGCCCTCGGCCATCCAACCTACTTTCGGCCGGGCAGCTGGGCGTCGGCGACGCGGCTTCCCGAAGCGGCGCTCGTGCTGGGCTGGCTGGCGACGTCGACGTTGTCCGTGATTGGCTGCTGGGCCCTCGGGGCGCTGCTGCGGTGCATACCAGGGCTCAGCAACGTGTTATAGGCACACCAAAAAAATAAAATATTCTTAGCTTCAAGCCCCCCTCCGAGACTAGGGACAGAACCCAGAGATACATACGTCAAAGGGACTGCGCCTCGCCCCCACTTGCCCTGACTACACAGGATAGCATGCCCCGATAACGGCGACACATAGTGGGGGACACTGCGCAAGGAGGGGGTGCGAAGGCTCATTGGGGTACTAGGTGGGACCATGAGGGGGGGTGGGCGGGGTCCTGTGGGGGTGAAATGTTGCGCGGCGAATTCGAACCTACCCCCTCGCCGCGCCGATCCTCTCGCGGAGGGTAAAACCCTGTGGGACAAAACCCCCCCGCGGTCGGCAGTCTTCAGAGTGGACCCCCCCCCCTCCCCAGCCTCCCCTGTGCATCTCGCACCCCCCCCCGCTCCCCATCGGTGACTCGCGAAGGACACGGACACTCGGGGTGAGGGGGGGTCCCCCCGGAGGGGGCTTTGGGGCATTGTTGGGTTGATCGCTCGTGCCGATCTCGGGTCGATCTCGGGTCGATCTCGGGTCGATCTCGGGTCGATCTCGGGTCGATCTCGGGTCGATCTCGGGTCTCGGCTCGGTCTTGGTCGGGTCGGTCTCGGAGTGGTCTAGAATAGGTAATATGGGGCGAGATGAGGCGAGATGAGGCGAGGCCTGAGGCGAGGTGGGGGGCGAGATGAGGCGAGATGAGGCCGAGATGAGGCGAGATGAGGCGAGATGAGGCGAGGTGAGGCGAGATGAGGCGAGGTGTGAGGCGAGATGAGGGTTGAGCCT
>NW_005196854.1:0-1405 GCF_000372725.1 Emiliania huxleyi CCMP1516
GGCCACGGCCCGAGTCTCATCCCAAGATGGGGGCCTCATCGTGTCTGCCCCAATGCGAGGGCCCTGTACGGCATCATGAAGTGGTAGGAAGCCGAATCGTGGACCAGCGCCAGGTCCCCGTGGCGTCGCGGCTGCGGTAGGAACGCTTGCAAGGAGAGCGTGCGCAGCAGGAGCGGCAGCAGGCCCAGAGCCGTCGCGTGCCCTTCTGCGTGCCACGTCCCTGCGGCGCTGCCCCGCCTGAAGAAGAGAGGCGGCGGCGTGAGAGGCGGGGCGGGCTGACCGCTGGGCCCCTCCGGCGCGAGACACCCTCCGTCGGAGCTCCTCTCCGCCCGCTCCAGCACCGGACAGAGCACGTCGCTCAGCAGTCGCCGCGGCTCGTCGCCATCGACCCCGTCGCCGCCCTCCGCCTCGCCGTCGCCGTCGTCCTCGCCGTCGCCGTCGTCCTCGCCGTCGCCCCACGAAGGGCCCCACACGGACGCTAACGACGGGAGCGCCGGCGTCCCACCGTCGTGCAGGCGCCAGCCGTGTGTGATGGCAGCCCGCAGCTCGCTGGCGCAAAATAGGGCAGCGCGGCCCTCGAGCTCGCCCGACTGTATGCACCGGACAGCCTCGCGCGCCGCAGCGCTGCGAGAGGACCGCCGCGCGAGGCTCGAGCGGAGACGGGACGGCTCGGGGCCGGACATGGCGGGAACTGGCCGCTCTCTCCGGCGATGGTGGAAATAAAAATCCGCAAAGAAAGAATTTTGCAATCAAGAAATAGCCCGCGCGGAATTTTAGAACTAAGCTGTCTCTCAGGGAGAGCACGACGAGAAGGGGGCGACCGCGAGGTGGCACGAAGGTTGCAGCGAGAATCGGAGAGAGACTGCGAAGAGAGATAGGAAGAGGCGGTGTCGCGGGGGAAGGTGATCGCACCAGAACCCGCGTTGAATCGAGAAGGGAACCCGAGATTGGCCTCCGCCGCATTTAGATATCGTGTCCAGTTGTTGAATTGTGTCGGCGGGCCGAATGTCGTTTCACCTCTGTCGTTGGTCCTGGGATCCGGGTCAGCGTGGTTGTGAGAGCCCCGTGTCCATGAACAAAACTACCCGTACAGCGAGCTCGTCTGAAGCGAGTCCGCGGGTGGAAACCAACCCTCCAGTGGAGAGAGCAGCGCCCATGCCAGGGGACGCGCCTCAGCGGGAACCCGGGAAGAGGACCGCCGCAAGCGGCGTGGCGTGGAGCGGTTGAGCATCCCTCCGGGGGGCCCTCTGCGCCGGGGAGGCGTTGTTGGAGGCTAGGACGCAAGCGTCCGTCGCCCTTTTCAAACTCGGGGCCCACTCCGCTACGCTCCGACCCGAATTTGGAGGGCCTAAAAGTTTAAGGTGTTGCTGCGCAAAAGCGGGTCGGACACAGGGCGCAGCTCATG
>NW_005196853.1:0-1405 GCF_000372725.1 Emiliania huxleyi CCMP1516
CCGGAAAACAAAAAGGAAAAACAGAGGTCCCCAGCACTTTGCGTTTCCGGAAATTTCCAGGGAACAGAGGGTGTTTGGTGCTTCATTCTGGAAACTCGCGAGTTTCCCTGAGTCTGAGAGCTGGTCTGGGGCAAAATCTGAGGCAAAATTGAGGAAATCGACAAAATACCCAGGCGGTCGCAGGGTAATTTCCAGGTATACACGGGTTCTCCGCGAAATTCCCGGCATTTTGACGATTTGGCCTAAAATTTGGCTGATTTTTTTGGCTGGTTTTGGGCCCAAAGCCCCAAACCAGCCTCAGACTCGGCTCAGAGCCAAAAATTTGACGATTTCCACGCAGTTTTCCCGGGAAATAGAGAGGAAAAGAGAGGGTGCTGTAGAGAAAAAAGGAAAGGAAAACAGACGGGGTGCGAGAGGCAAACCTCGTTGAGCCCAAGCTGGGTCGAGGCAGACGGCGGAGTAAGAGGCGGTGGGTGGAAGGGCGGAGGGGGCGCCCCCCCTTGCTCGGTCGACGCTCCCGTCTCGAGGTTGTTCAGGGCCTCGAGCGCCTCGGCGTAGCGTTGTGCCGCGTGCTGCACGCGTTCATACGCCTCGTGCAGGTTTTGCACGCACTGCTCGTACCGGATGCGCAGACGTTCGAACTCTAGGTAGTGGCGAAAGGCGGCTTGCGACTGTTTGCGCTGCAGCTCTCCGTACCCGACTGTGTCCCCGTCCTGTGTCGAGAGGGTCCGTTCCCACGCCCTCTTCAGTTGGTCTGACGCGTCGCACGCGTCCGTCCATACCTGCTGCACTGCGTCGAGTGCTGCCCGCACTCGACGCTCCGTGGCTGCCCGCGCTCTTCCAAACTCTCGTTCAGCAAGTAGGTTCCGGTACGCCGCTCGTGCCTCCGCTCGGGTTGCCTCCGCCGTGCACGGTTGGCAACGCATAGCACGAAGGTGTGAGCTGGTGCAAGGCCATATGTGCGGGTCTGGCGATCGTGCGTCCGCACTTTTTGCCCCCCAAAGTGCGGATCCGGCAAATTCCTGGAAGTCATCAAATTCATGGGCAATTCTGCATTGAGCACTAGAGCACTGGATAGGGTCGATCCCGCATGGTCCGGGACCCCTCGATCGTCTCGCCCTCCCTCGCTGGTGTGTTCATTTGGGGTGGGGTCATATACAAACAGAAACACGGTACAGGATCGAGGTGCACGCTGCTGAATGAAGCAGTTGTCATGCTCACATGGCGCAAAGTGAGCGTGAGGGTCGGCCCGCAGGCGGATATGGTACTAAGACGTAAGAGGTACGGTAGGGTAAGGTAGGTAAGGGGCAATTCGCCTTCTCTTGGGCTTACGTAGGGTCCCACACACACACACACACACACAGTTGTGTTGGACGGAGTAATCTTGGAGAAGATAACCGGACAA
>NW_005196852.1:0-1405 GCF_000372725.1 Emiliania huxleyi CCMP1516
AGGGGAAGGTTTGGGAAACCAAATGATGGCCCGGGGAGGAGAAAGTGGACGAGGGTGGGGACTTCCTTGGGGAGGGCTCGCTGGGTTGCTGGTTGGGCCCTCCTTGGCAGGAGGCACGCGGGTGGCACTTCGATCCTCATTCCGTTAGCGGCTGGAACTGCTGCCTCGAGGGGCGCAAGCTGTGGTTCTTTTGGCCTCCGACGGCCTCCGACGGCTGGGGGACGGGCTGGGGCGGCGGGCGAGCCGCGCCCGCGGAGCTCCCGCCCGGCCTCGCCGCCTCCCTCGGCGCGCACGCGTGGCTGGACCGGTTCCTGCTGCCTCGCCTCGCCGGGGGGGGAGGGTCGGGGCTGGAGCGGCTGCGGTGGTGCGTGCAGGAACCGGGGCAGGTGGTCTACGTGCCTCACGGCTGGTGGCATCTCGTGGTCAACCTGACAGAGAGCGTGGCGTTCCAAGGCGTGCGGCGCTCTAGCCACTCTCTCGCCCAGCCACCTCCTCGCCCCTCGCCCCAGCCTCGCCTCCACTGCGCAGGCTGGATCGTCAGCCGACACAACGCCCAGGCGTCCGCCGCGGCTTGCGCCGACTATGCCCCTCGCTTCGCGGCGTGGATCCGCGCGAAACTCCGCGCGCAGGCGCAGATGGAGGGCGAGGGCGGGTAGGGAGCTGGCAGTAGACTTCGCGCGGCAGACGAGAGACCCTGTCGGGCGCGAATTACTATTGATCAATAGTGAGCGCGAAAGCGCGGTGTTTTAAAACGACGACGCGTCTGTTGAACCATGTCATATAAACCAGGGCGGTCATCGCGTGTGTGCCGTGAACAACACTGACAGGCTAGTTCCATTTCACTCTGACACGCTAATCTTGAAAACGTCCAACGGAGCTCCGTGTTGCTCCCAGCGCCCTCCCCCGCGCTTCCTGCGGCCATGGCCGATGATACTAGTATGAGAGGTCATCTGGCTACCGCGAGCGCGACTCAACTCGCCGACGTCGTCCGATGATTGTGCCTCAAAGTCAGCCTCCGGAGGCTATCGTGGGGTCGAGCCGGCAGTAGCCGTGACATGTGGTTCCACCACCCCTCGTATGCTTTGCCTCTGACCGCCACCGTTCCCAGGCTGCCAAATGGGATGGAAAGGAAGGCTCGGCGAGCGTATAGAAGCGTGCTCGACCTCGTCGTGCCAACCTGCACGGCAGCGCTGGTAGGCGCGATGAGCGTCGTGCCACCTGACCCGAGACGGGTCGCAGGCGTCGTACCGAGCGCGTCGAGACCGTGTCCTGATGTGATCTGCACGGGTGAGTCACGTCGGCGTCAAAGGAGCGACGTGCGACCTGTCAGAGCTTGATCTCCGATCTCAGCGGCGTCGAGTCGTCTCCGGCGCGCGACAAAGGTACATCCCCAGGACGCGCAGAG
>NW_005196851.1:0-16777 GCF_000372725.1 Emiliania huxleyi CCMP1516
GCGAAGCCCTTCGAGACGCCTTTCGCCACGCAGAAGTGCTCGACGGAGTCGAGCGCGGCCATTACGCGTGAGCGAAGGCCCTCGTCCTCGAGCGCACCACACAGCTCGCCTCCGGTGCAGCTCGCCGTTAGAGCCGGCGAGTGCAGCTCGCCTGCCAGCTTCTGCAGCGCGCTCACGCGCAGCGTCGACTTGAGGTCCGTGTTGACGCGCCGCGCGAGCCCCGCCCCAACCAAATCGTCGGGGGCGATCGACGCGTCGGGCGGGATAGGCCGCAATACTAAGGCCAACAGCTGCTCCATCGCCACATAATTCCTCCCGCGCGCCGACGCGTCGAAGGCAGCGAGCAGCGCCGGCGAGCAGCGCTCCTGCTCGAGGATAGAACGCGCCATGGAGACAAGCGCCGTCCGCGTTGCCACCGGACCGTGCTCGCCTTGGATGCCTCGCACGCACCAACTCTCTCACAGCACACCAGGTTCGACACAGGTACGCCACGGTACCAAAAGAAACCTGGAAGCGTCATCTTACTTTCCCGTGGGAATTTCGCGCCATTTAGTAGGGCCCCAAGACGATCACTGTACACTGAGTAGCAGAGTAGGCCCAAAATCCCCACTGGGCCAGGTAGAGTAACCCTACTTAGTAAGGGCCCGGGCGGGGCGTCTACGCCCTTATACTTAGGGTACCCGGGGATTTTGGACGGATAGAAAAAAGCCCTCCTCTCATGGCTGACCCTGGGCATGGCCTCTCTGGGGATGACGCCTGTTACAGTCTGTTGCGGGCATTAAGAAAACAGGATCGCGCGGCACGCCGCCGTTTGCGTTTCTAAGGACTAAGCCTTTCCACCCACCCCACCCACCCCACGCCGTGGTTTCTTAGCTTCGATCGAGAGAGCCGGTGTGTGCCACATTTCTTGTTGGCTTCTAAATCTCTCTCTCTCGACCGGCACCCCAGGTCAGCCGGGATCCTAGGAATTTTTAGGTAAAATGACAATAAGGAAGCGCTGGACCGATGCGCCAGTCAGCAGTCTTGGGATGGCAGGAAGTCAGGAAGACGCACACACCTCCATCCACACCGCCCAGAACACCGCAGACTTGGGCAAAATGACAAGTGCGCCGCGCCGCAGGCGAAGAGAAAATTTGAGCGGGGCTCCTGTTCATTCACACTCGTGTGTGGGCCCTTTCTTGGCAAACCTGTATTTTTTTGTTTTGGGTACATTCCCGTCGGAATTTTGCTGGCCTCCTAATTTTGCTGGTGTACCGTAGGCGTATGGTCTCCCCTTGATGGTCCTAGGCGGGCTTCTTCACAGGAGTCGATCTTGGAGAGGGGCAGTGCTCACTCTGCACTCTCTGGTCGGCCTGCTGTATCGACCCGTCGTGGCTTCACATCTACCTCGTGCCAGCGGCTCTCCTCGGCACCAGAGCGCTCCATCGAACGCCAGAGCCTGTCCTGGGGCGGGTCCCCACGCCCTTACAATCATACGCATAAAAAAACCCGGACTCAATCGATTGTACTGCGGTGGTGTGAGTGAATGCACCATGAGCAAAAACCTGACTTGGCCTGCGTTCAACGCGACCCGAGGGCATCTCCCACACTGCCGCACGCTAGCTACACTCACGATCCCCACAGGACATTCGGTTACTCCAGCGGGCCGGGGCGGGTGTCCCCCGTCGGGAACTGCCTGCCCTGTCATCAAGAGCGCTATTTAAAAGGTGATCAGCGCTGTGGCACCTTCTTTCCGTTGCCTCACCAGCTCTTTCGTGCCGTCCCCGCACGGCAGGGCTTCGCGTGGAAAATCACATCCTCGCGATTCTCGGGCTTTGGCTGCCAGCGGATGTGGCTGGCGCAAATACACTCCGAATTACCGCATATGTGAGTAGCCTCGTGGTCTTTGCTCGGCGGAGGCCCGTGGACAGCCGCACATATCCAGCGGTGCAGTCGGACTATGCGAAGGCGGCCTGACCCTGTGCGCGGCCAAGTCAAGTCTTTCCGCGTCTTCTTCATGCCTGACGGCGGGTGGGTGCGCCGTCCTTGCACGCGTATGTAGGAGCGCTTGCCGTACCGCTCCTTGCTCTTCCAGACAACAAAGGATCCTGCAGCTTTGGCTGCATCTGGGATCACACACGAGTCGGTGAGGCGCGTGCCGCCCTTGATCGAGTCGAGGCTCATCGCCCGATCCAGCAGAGCGCCGCCCCCGGTGACCCAGCCGAGCACCGCACGGAGGGTGTCTGCGGCGGGAAAGCCTTTGGCATCGAGCAGGCGTACGCGGCGTGCGCCGCGTGCCATCTACACGGTGTTTAAAAGCGGCGATCGCGGATATTCGAAGCTCGTTTTCTTTTTCTCGCTACGGCGTGTCACTAGTGACGAGCCCCTGCTCCTTGGTGCTCTCGATGGCTGCGAAGCGGCGGCGGCTCGACATGGAGTCTCTGGCGCTCGAAGAGAGCGTTCAAAAGCGCATTGCTGCGTCGTATCTGATCAACTTTCGAGAGTACAGTCCGGCCGAAGCCGCCGCGGCCACCGGCTACACGCGAGCGGCTGCTTCCACACGCCCTGGAAAGCTCACCTTACGTCCGGCTGCAAAGCTGCCGTTTTCAGTGCGATGACAAGTGGCCGCCACTCTAGATAGGATCTTGCTCTCCCTGCTCACGAGCTTCTCTTCACTGCGCCACTCTTGGCATGTGGCAAGCACCCGCCCCGGTGGTGCCCCTGGGAGGAAGAAGAAACCGAGACGACTCATGGCCTGCCGCTGCGAGACCGTTTCTGAAAGTGAAACGCATGCGTTCAACGCGACCCGAGGGCATCTCCCACACTGCCGCACGCTAGCTACACTCACGATCCCCACAGGACATTCGGTTACTCCAGCGGGCCGGGGCGGGTGTCCCCCGTCGGGAACTGCCTGCCCTGTTATCAAGAGCGCTATTTAAAAGGTGATCAGCGCTGTGGCACCTTCTTCCCGTTGCCTCACCAGCTCTTTCGTGCCGTCCCCGCACGGCAGGGCTGCGCGTGGAAAATCACATCCTCGCGATTCTCGGGCTTTGGCTGCCAGCGGATGTGGCTGGCGCAAATACACTCCGAATTACCGCATATGTGAGTAGCCTCGTGGTCTTTGCTCGGCGGAGGCCCGTGGACAGCCGCACATATCCAGCGGTGCAGTCGGACTATGCGAAGGCGGCCTGACCCTGTGCGCGGCCAAGTCAAGTCTTTCCGCGTCTTCTTCATGCCTGACGGCGGGTGGGTGCGCCGTCCTTGCACGCGTATGTAGGAGCGCTTGCCGTACCGCTCCTTGCTCTTCCAGACAACAAAGGATCCTGCAGCTTTGGCTGCATCTGGGATCACACACGAGTCGGTGAGGCGCGTGCCGCCCTTGATCGAGTCGAGGCTCATCGCCCGATCCAGCAGAGCGCCGCCCCCGGTGACCCAGCCGAGCACCGCACGGAGGGTGTCTGCGGCGGGAAAGCCTTTGGCATCGAGCAGGCGTACGCGGCGTGCGCCGCGTGCCATCTACACGGTGTTTAAAAGCGGCGATCGCGGATATTCGAAGCTCGTTTTCTTTTTCTCGCTACGGCGTGTCACTGGTGACGAACCCCTGCTCCTTGGTGCTCTCGATGGCTGCGAAGCGGCGGCGGCTCGACATGGAGTCTCTGGCGCTCGAAGAGAGCGTTCAAAAGCGCATTGCTGCGTCGTATCTGATCAACTTTCGAGAGTACAGTCCGGCCGAAGCCGCCGCGGCCACCGGCTACACGCGAGCATCAGATGCAGCACTTTGGGCAAAGCGCCTGCGCTCTGCGTGCACGCCATACAAGCAATGGGGTAAGAGGCGCGGCCCTGCGCCCATCATGACCGAGCAGGACGCGGATGCGCTGGGCGAGGCGCTCTATGACGATCCAATGGGCACGGGCGTCGGCCGCGTGGCGTCCACTCTCAACATGCCTGACGTGAGCACGTCCACTTTATACCGCGGGCTGATTGCGCACGATTGGCGCGTTCAGCCGCCCGTGGGCGACCTTGGGCTGGAGAATGACGCGCCAAGAAGGCAGATACGTCTCGAATTCTGCAAGAGGGCCGCTCGACGCTCGCTTCACGTGAAGGGAACCTTCTCCGACTCAAAGTACTTTGGTGGCGGCGGCTCTTTTGTGCCAAATCCCTACGGCAAGAAGTGGGCGCGAGACGGCAAGCCCCGGTGCATAGATCTACGCAAAGCGTCCTTCAAACAGCACGTGTACGCCGCCATCACGCCGTACGGCGCGTCCGACATCTACTTTGCTACCGGGACTACCGGCATCGCGCACGGCTACTTGAAGGAGCGCAACGTGAAGAAGTCCGCGCTGAAGGCGGCCGCCCAGGCACTTGGCCTCGACGTGTCGGGAACAAAGGCCTCGATCATGGAGCGCCTCTTGCAGCATGCGGGCGGCGATCCGGACAACCCCAGCCTCGTCGCCCATCTGGGCTCACGCCCCATCCGGCCGGGCGTCGGAAACGAGGAGTATGTGGATATTTTGCTTGGCCACGGACCGTACAGTGGCCAGAAGGGGCTCCTGCGGGATTGCCAGGACAGATTTGCGGGGACTCGGTACGCAGACAGCTGGTGGTGGCAGCAGGATGGCGCGAGCGTCCACACGCAAGGCCACACCGCGAGGGGCGAGGCGACGGCCGAGGCGATCAAGTCGGTGGCGCCGAACCAAACCACGGACTGGCCGTCACGGTCGCCTGATTTGTCGTTGATTGAAAGCACTTGGGCATACGCCGAGCGGCTGCTGTGGACCGATTACAGAGACCAGTGGACCGACGCGGCTTCGATGCGCGAGGCGCTGAAGAAGCTCTGGCGTGAGCGCATCACGCCAGAGTACTGTAAGAACTTGTTCGGCTCGTGGGAGGGGCGGCGGCGGGGGTGTATCGAGGTGGGCGGCGGGAAAGTGAAGGGGCGTTAGTGTGATTCACGCATGCTCTCATGACAGCTGTAAAAATTCCGCCTCCCATGGTATGCGACAGCAAGAGCGATGTGTGTTCTGCCGCCTCACCAGTGACCGAGCGGGGGGCCGAGGGGCGGAGAGCTCAAGGTGGCGACGGAGCGCCGACGGCGGCGATGCGCTTGCGGATCAAAGCTTCGGCATGTGTGCTGGAGAGGGGGCGCCTCCCGTCCACCGGGTGCGATCCGGGTCGGCTATCGACTCGCTCTTGCGTCGCGGCGCTTTGCTACGGTGCTTGGCGGGAGTCAGGGTGCGACGCCGAGCCCTCTCGCTCTGAGCGTCGAGGATCGGAGTCAAGACTGACGGTTCACGCTCTCTCCTCCCGCACAGAGTTCGCATTTACGGCCGTGGCGCCGCTACTACCCACCATGACGACGGTGGGGTCGGGGGTGGCGATCGGTAGTCCGGCGATCTCGAGTGCTGGTGGCGGCCGATCCGGTCTCGAGGGGCCGAGAGCTCAAGGTGGCGACGGAGCGCCGACGGCGGCGATGCGCTTTCGGATCAAAGCTGCGGCATGTGTGTTGGAGAAGGGGCGCCTCCCGTCCACCGGGTGCGATCCGGGTCGGCTATCGACTCGCTCTTGCGTCGCGGCGCTTTGCTACGGTGCTTGGCGGGAGTCAGGGTGCGACGCCGAGCCCTCTCGCTCTGACCGTCGAGGATCGGAGTCAAGCCTGACGGTTCACGCTCTCTCCTCCTTCACAGAGTTCGCATTCACGGCCGTGGCGCCGCTACTACCCACCATGACGACGGTGGGGTCGGGGGTGGCGATCGGTAGTCCGGCCATCTCGAGTGCTGGTGGCGGCCGATCCGGGCTCGAGCGGGGCGGAGAGCTCAAGGTGGCGACGGAGCGCCGACGGCGGCGATGCGCTTTCGGATCAAAGCTGCGGCATGTGTGCTGGAGAGGGGGCGCCTCCCGTCCACCGGGTGCGATCCGGGTCGGCTATCGACTCGCTCTTGCGTCACGGCTCTGTTGCTACGGTGCTTGGCGGGAGTCAGGGTGTGGGACGCCGAGCCCTCTCGCTCTGAGCGTCGAGGCTCGGAGTCAAGACTGACGGTTCACGCTCTCTCCGCCCGCGCAGTGTTCGCATTCACGGCCGTGGCGCCGCTACTACCCACCATGACGACGGTGGGGTCGGGGGTGGCGATCGGTAGTCCGGCCATCTCGAGTGCTGGTGGCGGCCGATCCGGTCTCGAGGGGCCGAGAGCTCAAGGTGGCGACGGAGCGCCGACGGCGGCGATGCGCTTTCGGATCAAAGCTGTGGCATGTGTGCTGGAGAGGGGGCGCCTCCCGTCCACCGGGTGCGATCCGGGTCGGCTATCGACTCGCTCTTGCGTCACGGCTCTGTTGCTACGGTGCTTGGCGGGAGTCAGGGTGTGGGACGCCGAGCCCTCTCGCTCTGAGCGTCGAGGCTCGGAGTCAAGACTGACGGTTCACGCTCTCTCCGCCCGCGCAGTGTTCGCATTCACGGCCGTGGCGCCGCTACTACCCACCATGACGACGGTGGGGTCGGGGGTGGCGATCGGTAGTCCGGCCATCTCGAGTGCTGGTGGCGGCCGATCCGGTCTCGAGGGGCCGAGAGCTCAAGGTGGCGACGGAGCGCCGACGGCGGCGATGCGCTTTCGGATCAAAGCTGTGGCATGTGTGCTGGAGAGGGGGCGCCTCCCGTCCACCGGGTGCGATCCGGGTCGGCTATCGACTCGCTCTTGCGTCACGGCTCTGTTGCTACGGTGCTTGGCGGGAGTCAGGGTGCGACGCCGAGCCCTCTCGCTCTGACCGTCGAGGCTCGGAGTGAAGACTGAGGATTTACGCTCTCTCCTCCCGCGCAGTGTTCGCATTCACGGCCGTGGCGCTGCCACTACCCACCATGACGACGGCGGGGTCGGGGGTGGCGATCGGTAGTCCGGCCATCTCGAGTGCTGGTGGCGGCCGATCCGGGCTCGAGCGGGGCCGAGAGCTCAAGGTGGCGACGGAGCGCCGACGGCGGCGATGCGCTTTCGGATCAAAGCTGCGGCATGTGTGCTGGAGAGGGGGCGCCTCCCGTCCACCGGGTGCGATCCGGGTCGGCTGTCGACTCGCTCTTGCGTCACGGCTCTGTTGTCACGGTGCTTCCCTGGAGTCAGGTTGGACGGCCACTCTCGCGGCACCCTTGCACATGGGCGGCTCCGCTCAGCCCGGGAGAGACGTGCCCCAATCGGCATGCGCGTATTATTCGCACGCCATACGCTACATCCACCGCCACCGGATCGAGCGGCTGCTTCCACACGCCCTGGAAAGCTCACCTTACGTCCGGCTGCAAAGCTGCCGTTTTCAGTGCGATGACAAGTGGCCGCCACTCTAGATAGGATCTTGCTCTCCCTGCTCACGAGCTTCTCTTCACTGCGCCACTCTTGGCATGTGGCAAGCACCCGCCCCGGTGGTGCCCCTGGGAGGAAGAAGAAACCGAGACGACTCATGGCCTGCCGCTGCGAGACCGTTTCTGAAAGTGAAACGCAGGCCTTGTCAGGTTCTCGCTCATCCACCCACCCTCCTCGACCTTCCCGACGATACCAGCGGGCCCGCCTCCACCTAGAAGACTGGTGCTGGGGGGTGGGTGTTCCCTGCTTCCGGCTACTGCATATACCTGAGCTAGGGCCTGAGAGGCCTCGCTGGAGCCGAGGCATAGCGGCGTGATTTCGGACCTCCACCACCCTCGTCATGTCCCGGGCTGTGTGGCCTCAACCCTAGCCGGCCCGCTGTTCCTAGGGTTGCGCGAGCTGTCCGAAGCTGTCACAGCTAGGGTTGCAAGACCTCAAAAGCCGGCCATCCACCACCCGAAAATGGCCGCCCTCCCCTCCAGAGCGCCGCCACAGCCGTCGTGCAAAACGGCCCAACCACCGACACGACCGCCACCGTCCGGCGGCAAGGCATACGCTCTGAGGCCGTAGAATGGGTACGGCTGCATCTAGCTCTTTGCGCGGGTCAAGTGTACCTGGTCTCCCCTTGATGGTCCTAGGCGGGCTTCTTCACAGGAGTCGATCTTGGAGAGGGGCAGTGCTCACTCTGCACTCTCTGGTCGGCCTGCTGTATCGACCCGTCGTGGCTTCACATCTACCTCGTGCCAGCGGCTCTCCTCGGCACCAGAGCGCTCCATCGAACGCCAGAGCCTGTCCTGGGGCGGGTCCCCACGCCCTTACAATCATACGCATAAAAAAACCCGGACTCAATCGATTGTACTGCGGTGGTGTGAGTGAATGCACCATGAGCAAAAACCTGACTTGGCCTGCGTTCAACGCGACCCGAGGGCATCTCCCACACTGCCGCACGCTAGCTACACTCACGATCCCCACAGGACATTCGGTTACTCCAGCGGGCCGGGGCGGGTGTCCCCCGTCGGGAACTGCCTGCCCTGTCATCAAGAGCGCTATTTAAAAGGTGATCAGCGCTGTGGCACCTTCTTTCCGTTGCCTCACCAGCTCTTTCGTGCCGTCCCCGCACGGCAGGGCTTCGCGTGGAAAATCACATCCTCGGAGTCAGGGTGTGGGACGCCGAGCCCTCTCGCTCTGAGCGTCGAGGCTCGGAGTCAAGACTGACGGTTCACGCTCTCTCCGCCCGCGCAGTGTTCGCATTCACGGCCGTGGCGCCGCTACTACCCACCATGACGACGGTGGGGTCGGGGGTGGCGATCGGTAGTCCGGCCATCTCGAGTGCTGGTGGCGGCCGATCCGGTCTCGAGGGGCCGAGAGCTCAAGGTGGCGACGGAGCGCCGACGGCGGCGATGCGCTTTCGGATCAAAGCTGTGGCATGTGTGCTGGAGAGGGGGCGCCTCCCGTCCACCGGGTGCGATCCGGGTCGGCTATCGACTCGCTCTTGCGTCACGGCTCTGTTGCTACGGTGCTTGGCGGGAGTCAGGGTGTGGGACGCCGAGCCCTCTCGCTCTGAGCGTCGAGGCTCGGAGTCAAGACTGACGGTTCACGCTCTCTCCGCCCGCGCAGTGTTCGCATTCACGGCCGTGGCGCCGCTACTACCCACCATGACGACGGTGGGGTCGGGGGTGGCGATCGGTAGTCCGGCCATCTCGAGTGCTGGTGGCGGCCGATCCGGTCTCGAGGGGCCGAGAGCTCAAGGTGGCGACGGAGCGCCGACGGCGGCGATGCGCTTTCGGATCAAAGCTGTGGCATGTGTGCTGGAGAGGGGGCGCCTCCCGTCCACCGGGTGCGATCCGGGTCGGCTATCGACTCGCTCTTGCGTCACGGCTCTGTTGCTACGGTGCTTGGCGGGAGTCAGGGTGCGACGTCGAGCCCTCTCGCTCTGACCGTCGAGGCTCGGAGTGAAGACTGAGGATTTACGCTCTCTCCTCCCGCGCAGTGTTCGCATTCACGGCCGTGGCGCTGCCACTACCCACCATGACGACGGCGGGGTCGGGGGTGGCGATCGGTAGTCCGGCCATCTCGAGTGCTGGTGGCGGCCGATCCGGGCTCGAGCGGGGCCGAGAGCTCATGCTATATAAAATTGAGCTTGGGTAGATAGTAGCCTCCTAGCCTTGATTGATTGATGGGAAGGCGAAACACAGTCCGACCAACGACTGGGACACCAACGCGGAATGGGTGGACGCAGGACGGGCGATGACGGTCTAGCCTTTGGTTGAAATAAAATGGTCACCCGAACCGGATTCCCCTTGTCGCTCGGCGCCCGTCCCCCCGCAACCAAACCCAATGTTGAGATGGAGTGGCTACCGTGCCGCCCGGGTTGCACGCGCGCCGACTCAGCGATGGCTCGCGTCGCTGAGCTACGTTGCCGCCGACAACAGCCGGTGGTCTGACCCCAGCCTGTACCAGGCCACGCGCCGGTCAGTGGATGAGGCGCGCACACGCCGCACCGCTCCACTCTCCAGTGCCGTGCTGATCTCCCACCCCGCTCGCCAGGCGAGCACGCTACCGGGCACGGTCTACCATGACAAAGAGTGCGGTACTAGATGGAGAAACTTGCTCTCCCGACGAACATGCTATGCGTCATTTTACGTGTATGTGCGCGACGCAGGTTTGCACAGCTGGAGGAGGAGCGCGTGTTCCGCAGCAGCTGGGTGGCGGCGGCGGAGCTGTGCGACGTGTCAAAGCCTGGGGACGTGATGCCGGTCAACGTCGGCGGCGCTTCGCTTCTACTCGCCAACGATGGGGGCACGGTGCGCGCGTTCCACAACGTGTGTCGCCACCGCGGCGCAAAGCTGGTCGAGGAGCCGTGCTCCAAGCGGCGCACCATCCTCTGCCCCTACCACCGCTGGGGCTACGCGCTCGACGGCCGGCTGATCGCGACGCCCTCCTTTGATGACACGGCGGACGGCAGGCGGATTCCCGAGCACATACGCCAGAAGGCGCGCAGCGCCAAGCCGCACCGTCCCTCGCAGCCTCGCCCGCCTTTCTTGCGGCCCTGCCTGTTCCGGTCCCACACGGTGCGCCGCCCCGCCGCTCCGTTTACACGCACACACTGATCTGTTGCTCCCGCAGTTCTGCACCTCGCACGTCAAGGACTTCGACAAGTCGCGCAACGGCCTCTTCCCCGTGAGGGCGGACTCGGCGCTCGGGCTCATCTTTGTCAACGTCAACGGCGAGTCCCGCCTCTGGCTCTGCCATCTCTCTGCCTGCCCCCGCCATGTCGCTGCCTGCCCCCGCCGCTCCTCTGGGCGTGCTTCCCACCCCGGCCTCTGCGGACCCTCCCGCCACCGCCCACCTCCAGGCGAGGCACTTCCTAGACACTTCCTAGACACTTCCTGGACACTACCAGATGTACCGCCCACCTCCAGGCGAGGCGCCTCCGCTCTCCGAGTGGCTGGGCGACCTGCTGCCCTCGCTCTCGGAGTACGAGAGCAGCTTTGGCGTGGGCACGCCCGGGCTCGTCCCGTACAAGCGCAAGCAGTACGACGTGCCCGCCAACTGGAAGCTCCTGGTCGAGAACTACCTCGAGTACTACCACCTGCCGGCGGTCCACCCGGAGCTCTGCAACGTGAGCGGCGTCGACGAGCACCGCCGGCACCAAGGGAGGGGCATGTACATGTGCTTTGCCACGGAGCCTCTCTCGCGGGGGGGGACGCCCATCGACCCCGGCAGGATCCCTCCCTTTCCGACGCTCCGGCCGCGCCACCAGCGCATGGCGTACCACGTCGCCCTCTTCCCCAACACCTTCTTCTCCCTCTACCCCGACTCGCTGTTTCGGGTCATCCTCTCACCGCACGGAGCGGGGCGCACCGTCGAGCAGGCGACGTTCCTCTCGCACCGCGCCGCCTTCGACGCGCCAGGCGGCGAGGCGGTCCTTGAGGACATGTTTCAGTTTTGGGACCTGATCAACACGCAGGACATCGACATCGTCAAGAATGTGCACCAGGGCACGAGCACCCCCCTCTACACCGGCGGCCGCTTCTCGTTCCGGTTCGAGGAGACGCTGCACCGCTTCCAGAACATGGTCATCGACAAGATGCTGGTCCACGAGCCGACGCGCTACCGCATCCCCGACGGCGACGTCGACTACCACGACCTGCTCGCAGCGCCCGACCCGCTGCTCCCTGCGGCCGCTTCGGGCTAGGAACGCGAGGCAACCCCATTGCTCGAGTCTCAGGAAGCTCGTCTGGCGCAACGTCAGTACCGGCTGGGCAGGAACGCGGGGGTGGCTCCGCGTGGCCCACAGGCATCATAGGAACCATGCTGACCCATCCAACAGCTGCATTCCCCCATCGTGTGCGTCCGTGCACTCTTGTGTGTCCTATTTGTACACTTCTGTTGCTGTGCAGTGCCGTGGTGTATCCTCTTTGTGCATTTCCATGGGCTGTATCCCCCTAAAGCGGGCCTTTCTACTTTGTTCTTCCATCTTGCCGATCTACCTGAGTACCTGTGAGGTGTGGGTCACGGGGTGTGCGCTTTTGAGAGCACTTGGGGGACGCCTACGGCGCCCGCCCTGCGGAACGGCGAACGCGAGCGGGCCCAAGATGGCGTGATTGGCTGCGTCGGCGCGCGTGTGCATGTGTGTGCCATATCGACTTCAGTCCCATGAGTTGCCTATCTACAGGCGGAGCGTCGGTGTGCCTGTCTGCGATTTGGGAGAGCCCTGGTGTGTCTGTGACGAGATCTGACGAGGTGCATGGTTACGGTAGGCGAGTGGCAGTCGCTGGTGCGCAGTCGCTGGTGCGGACTTGCTAAGACCTAAGTCGTGTGTGTGCTCATTTTTGCTTGCTAATACTGGAACATTTTTTTCATGAGTTGCCTATCCTAACCAAAAGTTTTTATTTTAGATCTTCAACTCGACACGCGCGATCCCCGTGGACATGCCGTGCGACGAAATGCCGGAGCTGGTCGCGAAGGCACGTCAGTGATGTGCCCCACCTGCGACACCATCGCTCTTTCGCACCCGCGCCTGCTTACTCCCCCCCACCTTTCCAGGAAATCAATCAAGCAAGAGCAATGAATGACTCGATGCTGCCCGTCGGTCCCGATGCGCATCTTTCTTGACGTGTGAGTGTTCGTTGCTTATTGTGAGCGTGCAGACCCCCTACCCACATACATACATGGAGCCCAACCCTGGAGGTCAGGGCATCAAGACTTGGAGCACTTGGAGTGCAGTCAGTAACCGCACACCCAGGGCCTGGGAGCTGAGAAGCGCACCCAGCGGGCCGGATGATTGGCATCGGGTACGGGGCTATATAGAGCCATGCCCTTGTTTGCAAGCAAAAGACAACTTTGTTTTACGCAGGCGTTTTTCTTCTTTTCTTCTGGGTCGTTTCGGTCGTGTAATAGCCGGTCGTGTGCAGAGCGCGAGAACGCCGCCCGAGGCAAGGCTTGATGAGCGGCTGCGCCAGGAAGTCTTTCACATATCAATCATGTCGTTGCTCAGCTCCTCTCTCTCGTTCGTTCGTTTTCCTCGTTTCGAGCGAGCATCTGCACCTCACCAGTCTGTGCTGGCACTGAGCTTCCCTTGACCCTCCCATCGGGTCGATCGTGAGCGTCTGCTTGCGCGGGCCCCCCCCTCCTACTTTTGCGAAACGTAAAGTTGCCGTTATACCAGAACCGCGTTTCGCTCGCGCGCTGCCGCCCCCCCCGTCGCCCTTCCTCTGCCGATCTCCCCTCGAACACCAGGCAGTGCATTGCCCCTCTCCCCATGCTCTCGCCGCCCTCCACGCGCGCGCCACCCTCCGATGTGTCTGAGGAGGACTCGATCGACATCAGCACCCTCGTCACGCTTGGCCTCTCTGTGGGCGACATCGAGAAGCTGTGGGCGTCAGCGCCCGTCGACGCCGAGCAGGTGCGCGCCGCGGCTGAGCGGCTGCTCAGGCAGGGCAGCGACACCGCTGTGCCGGTCAGCCGGATGGCCTCCTTTGGCCTCGACCTCGTGCGGCGCGGCTCCTCTAACGTTGACGGCCTCCTCGCCGCGCTCAATGCCGAGCTCGAGAACCCGCCGGACCGCTTCTGCGACCCCATCATGTTCACACTGATGGACGAGCCGGTCGTGCTCTCGTCAGGGCACCACTTCGACCGGACGACGGTGCTCGACGAGCGCGGAAAGCTCCGCTTTCAGCGCTGCCCGATGACGCGCGAGCGCCTGATGCCAACCGCCTACCCGCTCCTCTTCCTCCGGCGTGAGATCGTCGAGTTCAAGGTCCGGCGACTCGACGCTGTGCTGGCGGCCGCCGAGCGCTGCGGCGAAGGCGAGTCGCGACGCAAGCTGCTCGGCTTTGCGAGGGGGCTGCTGCGCGCCGTTGGCGGCTTCCACCACGCCCGCCCCGCGGCCGCCTTCTGGAAGATGCGGCTGAGCGGCGCGCAGGGTGTGCGAGGACTCATCGATGCGCTGAAGGAGCTGCAAGAGGACGAGGTCCGCACGGTCAGCAGAGCGGCCGACGACGGCGCAGGCGGCGCAGGCGGTGGCACGTCGAACGCAGCCCTCCACCTCCTCGAGGAGACGGCCTCCACCGTTCTAGCCGACCGGGTGCGCGCCGTCGCCCAGGGCGACGGCGGCTGGGACGAGGCGTCGCCGCTCCTGCTCGAGGTGGTGCGAGGGCTGACGGCGATTGCGGACCGCCCGGCGTGGGTCGACGTGTGGCTCGGGCTGATTGCGGGCGCCGTATCCTCCGCGGGGCTCGTGTCGGAGGAGGCTCGCGAGCTGCTTGCGGATGCCTTCGCCGCGCTGTCGGCTCCGACGTCCGTCGAATATTGGAGCTTGCGCTTGTCGCTCTGCGCCGCAGCGCCCGACCGGCTGCCGATCCTGCAGCAGCTGCGGCGACGCCTTGAGCCGCAGCGGATCGGCAGGGTGGAGCGCGTGATGGTGAGCGGTGCGGGCGTCGGGCCGGCGAACGGCACGTATGAGCGCGATGGCGAGTACGAAGGCGCGCCTCTCTTCAAGAATGGCGACCAATGGATGCTTCGCTACCGGATGCCTTCGGGGAACTTGCGCTGGTACATTGCCGACCGCCACCAGCTGAGTAGCGACGACGGCGACCTCTACTGGATCGGGTCCGAGGCCCTGCTGCCGCCGTGCAGCCTGCCGTGGAACCTCGCCAAGGACGGGCGGGCTCCGGTGCCGACCATGTCTCTCGTGCGGGCGGCGACATCTCTCGTCGAGTCCTCCGCCGCCCCGCTGCTCGCGCTTCTCGCAGAGCACGCGGCAAAGCTGCGATCGGCGGGTGTGCCGACGGCTCCGCTGGACCAGCCTCTTCCGCCCGCGGGCGCCCTCGCGTCGATCTCCGGCCGTCGTGGCTGGTGGGTGGATCGGCTGTCGCTCAACTTTCGCGACGGTGCAGCAATTGTCTACGGGCAAGAGGGAGGAGATGCCGTCGAGGACTTTGAGCTGCGAGAGGGCGAGGCCGTGGTCGGCGTGTGCCAGTGGTCGAGCGGCCAATTCTTGGGTGAGGCGATCGAGCTGCTCACGTCGGAAGGGCGGACGCATCGCATCGCGAGCATGCTTCCCAGATGGCGGCTGGAGCGCATCGCGGAGGTTTACCGTCCACAGCGGGTGTTTGGGCTGACCACGTCGGCTCGCGCCGCCGAGTGGGGGGGCGACATGCCAAGATGGTCTGGAGGCCCGGCTGAGGCTGTGGAGGGCGAGGTTGTCGGCCTGCGTTGGGGTAATCGGGCGGAGCAGCCGAATGTGCTCTGTGCTGTGCTGGTGCGCTCCGGGTCCGGCGGCGAGGCGTGGCACGAGACGCGTGTCCTGGACGAGGAGCCATTCCTTGGCGGTGAGGATGGCGGCGACGGGGGCGAGCTTGGCGTCGGCGATGCCAGTGCCCTTGGAGCTTCGGAGGCCACTCTGGGAGACGCGAGTGAGCCCGAGCTTTGATTAAGGTCATTCACGGGTGTCCGCGGCCCACTGTGCCCGCTGGTAGGACAATGACCGCCGCAAACCCTGTGTTCAGCTCCATGGGATCTCGGATATTTTTTGTAGGCACCGGAACGCCAAAAAACTACTATGTGTTCGAGGGGAAAGTAATCCGAGCAAACCCGCGGCCGCAATGAATTAAAAGGGGCGGGTGTCGAGGGGGAATCTGGAGAATCTGGGAAAATCGGCTCACCACGGACCCCCACCTCATCGAAAAACTTTTCACTCCAAGACATAGTACTTTTTTTTAAGGAGCTCTACAAGCTAGTAGCTAGGCACAAAAGAGATATGGCATTGCAGGCCATTTTAGGGCCCCTAGACGGTCACTGAGTAGGCCAAAATCCCCCACTGGGCCGGGAGCAACCTTAAGACCTGTTTACGGTAGTGCTAGTGGCAGGTGCTGCTTAAAACTTAAATTTGTGTCGCCGTGCCGCGGGCCGACGGGGGGCCCGGCGCGCGCGCACAGTCCACAGAGCTCGAGGAGATATGAATCGAGCCGAGTCGAGCCGCACACAGCTCACACGTCACAGGCAGGAGCTGCCGGTCACAAAAAAGCCATTTAAAAA
Organism: Emiliania huxleyi CCMP1516; assembly: GCF_000372725.1. Classification (NCBI taxonomy): domain Eukaryota; phylum Haptophyta; order Isochrysidales; family Noelaerhabdaceae; genus Emiliania; species Emiliania huxleyi. The sequence continues at coordinate 15,858 of NW_005196851.1, forward strand.
GGGCGAGACCGGCCTCCCGCTCTCGTCCCTCCTGTCGCTATCCCCCTCTCTCTCGTCCCACACCGCTACCCGCCCTCTCTCTCGTCCCACACCGCTACCCGCCCTCGCAATCCCTCCCTCTAATGACCCTTGAATCTCCCGCAAACGGGGAGGAGAGCGGTGCTGCCGCTGGCGGCTGGGACACCGCGATCTGCGCGACATCACATGCGACACGGCATCAGACGCGCTGGTGTTCCACACTGAGACCGTCGTCCGAGCCGCCAAGGCTGCGCCGGCCGCCCCGCGACGCATCGCGCCCGCTGTCGTCGTCTGACTCTAGCAGCCGCGACGCGATGGCGAGCGCATGCTCCTTGGGAGGGTGACCGTCGCTGCCTCTGGCGCAAGCACCGCCCGGCGCGGGGCTGCCCTCGCCACCGGCGCCGGCGTCGGCGGGCAGCGTGGAGCATAGCGCGCCCCCCTCCCTTGCCTTTGTCGGCACCATCTCCGTGGCCCACCCCGCGTGCCCTTGCGCCGCGAGCAGCCCGCAGTTGGAGGTGCACCTGTGTGGACGTGCCGGGGACGCGTCGGGGACGTGCCGGGCCGTGCCCACCCGCGATCGGCGGCGATGCGCCGTGACGGCAGCTCGGCGTCGCCCAAGCGGCCGCCCGCCCGCCCGCCGCCGGCGCCGTCCACGGTCAGCTGCGGCATAATGTACCGCTCGTTGATGTGCAGCCAGCGGGCGCGCATCGAGCGGGTGCGCGGCAGACCCTTGCCAGGCGCGGCGGTGGCGGCGAGTCCCCCGCTAGACGTGCTCGACGCTTCCTCCGCCGCCTCCGCTGCCGGCTTGGCGAGCACATCGCACGCGAGCGACACGTCCTAGCGGGCGACTCGGAGGCGACTCTGAGAGATGAGGCTCCAAGAAATCTCGCGCACGGGCGCGA
>NW_005196851.1:16877-21907 GCF_000372725.1 Emiliania huxleyi CCMP1516
ACAAGGGGCAATATTTGTTTGTGAAAAGTGATGCTCGGTCATAGATACTCATTCGGATCAAAAGGGGAGGGAAAACTCAGCCAAGAATTCTTATAGTCTTTGGGGGGAGGAGGGCGGCATCGGCTGCAGCAAGCCGGCGAGATCTCGGCGAGGTCTGCTCTGCGTCTCCCCCAAATCTCGCGCGCTCTCCCCGCCGCCTGCAGGATGGCGAGGTCGGGCGAGATCTCGACCGCCGGGTCGCACGGCCGCGGCTCGCCCTCGTCGCCGCACTGGCTGAAAGCGTGGTCGCCGTATGCGGCCGCGGCGATGGCGAAGGCAACGCCTGGGGTCGGGCACGAGTGTTGAGTGTTGCGAGCAGGTGTGTGTGTGTGTGTGTGTGTGTGTGTGTGTGTGTGTGTGTGTGTGTGTGTGTGTGTGTGCGTGTGTGTGTGTGTGTGTGTGTGTGTGTGTGTGCGTGTGTGTGTGTGTGTGTGTGTGTGTGTGTGTGTTGGGGGGAGTGGGCATCTGAGGCGTAGCGGGGCCGGGAGGAAACGGCGGGGCTCTCGGCTAGATCTCGCCGCCGCGCAAGCCGGAGAACCAGACGACGAACGCGTGCGCGGTGGAGAGGAGGGAACGCTGCGCCGCCTCGAGGTACGAGGTCGCCTGGTGTTGAGCGTCTGACTCTAATACCGCACCTCCAGAGTGCCGAACCCAGTGTGGGTTCAGTCCCGTGGGTGGTGTGGTAGGCTCGCCCGGTGTTGAGCGTCGGACTCGGCCGCCGCGACGAGCTCGCGCGCAGTGCGGCGCGCGCTGCGCATCCGCAGCGCGTTTGTGAGAGGCAGCAGCAGGAAGGCGTGCAGCCGCCTAGTACCGCACCTCCAGAGTACCGAACCCACTGTGGGGTCACAGCAGCAAGAAGGGCGTGCAGCCGCCCGACGAAGCACGCGAGCATCGTCACCAGGGCGAGCCGCCACACGGTCCCCCCTGCGGGTGTGAGGAGACCGAGGTGCAGACCGAGGTCAGGGCCTTCGAGGCCCGGGCGTGAGGTCTCGTCTCCCGGCGTGCGTCAGGACACGGGCTACGAGGCGCCGCTCGACTGCGGCCGACGCCTCTCTGGCGCAGCGGAGTGCGGGCCGGGTCTGGCAGTGCGTGTCACTCCGCATCTGCTCAGCGATCGCCTGCGGGCGACTGCTGCCCGCCCGAGAGGATCGGGAAGGTGAAGAAGGCCATGCCTGTGGGACGTGTCTCGGACGTGTCTCGGACGTGCCGCCGGACATGCTCGGAGGCGGGGGCGGGGGCCGAGCCGAGGTAGTTGAAGACGAAAGCCTCGGCGATGGCGGCGAGTGTCTCGAAGAGCTCCGTGGTGAGGGTGCGCGCATGCATAGACAGGTTTGGCCGCGCGTACGTGGCCTACGTGGTGACCAACATGAGGGCGGGAGTACGGATCTGTGTGCACAAGAGTCTTCAGAGCACTGTGTGAATACGAGGGAGGCGAGTACAGTGAGCACAGCGGACTACGGCCGACTACAGCTGGACACGTGTGTCCTCTCGAGCGCTAGTTGGATTACGCGAATACGTAATTGAGGCTTCTAGCTGATCTGTGCGTCCAGCAGTCCGGACCCAGTGATACGGCCGGTGACGCCTCGTGTCGGCTCCCCAAGCCAATCGTGTGCAGCGTGTGTGTGCGTGTGGGCCCGTCCTCCATGCTAGGAGGTGTGTAACACTGACTGGCTGACTGTCGTCCGCTTCTAGCAGCCGGTTGCCATCGCGATGCCACAGAACAGGATCGCGACGATGCCCGACAGCTCGAGCGCCTCTGCCGCGTAGTAGCACGACCATGGGAAGGCGAAGCAGAGGGCGGCCTCGAGCGGAACCTTGTCGTCCACGCGGGCAAGCCCGAGCCCCTTGAAGAGAAGGGCCGACAGCGTGCCTACCACACCACCCACACGACTGAACCCACACTGGGTTCGGTACTCTGGAGGTGCGGTACTAGGCCGGCCACGTTGAAGATGAGCGCGCGCGTCACGATCCCGACTGTTCACAGTTGGGGAGAGAGAGTCGTCTCTAACGGGCCGCGCCTCCGAGCGAGCCGATTAGCATCGAGCCGAGGAAGATCGAGCAGAAGACGGTAGCGGCTTGCAGGCAGGTCAGTAGGGAGATGTCGGCGTCAGGAGTGTTAAAGGAGAGGATGGTGCGAGCGAGGACAATGGCGACGGCGTCGTTGAGCACGCTCTCGCCAAAGATGACCGCAAAGATGTCGTCGCGCACGCCGATCACCTGCGAGGAGATGACCCGAGATGACCCGAGATGACCCGAGATGACCCGAGATGACCCGAGATGTGCTGTCCAGCGCTCTCCGCCGCCCTCTACCCGGCCCTCTCCGGCACTCCCCAGCACCCTCCGGCTCGCCGGAGCCTGCTCTCTGCCGTGCGGATGGCGCAAGGCCGCAGGGAGTGTGGTTGGATGGCGCTAGGAAGTGTCTCTCCGCCTTGAAGATGGCCAGCACCGTCACCGGATCGGTGGCGGAGATGAGAGAGCCGAAGAAGAACGAGGCGAGGAGAGAGAGGCGGTAGGCGAGGCCCAGCTGCCCCGCGAGGTAGACGCACGCCCCGACCACCGCCGCAGACAGCACCGTCCCTCCGAACGCGAGGAGCATCGTCGGTCCGAGGTTGTCGAAAAAGGCGGGCACATTCATGTTGTAGCCGGCGGCAAAGATGATCGGCGGCAGCAGCCAGACCATGAAGAACTCGTCGTCAAACGACTCGTCCTCCGCCATCGTCTGCGACTCGAACATCTCGGAGAGCCCTCCGGCGGCGACACCGACGAGGAGGCCGATGACCGCCTCCGGGATGCGGAAGATACCTCGCCGCTTGAGCAGCTCGCCACTGACCATCGTCGCAGCTATGCCCAAGATGCCGAGCGTCACCGTCCATCGGTGCGTCGCCTCCTCACTGCTCTCTGGCTTGAGGTCGATCTCCTGCAAAAGGAGCGAGCGCGGAGGTCAGCGGCGGCGCATGCGGCTTGGTGGGCGCGGTGCGCAGCTCGCCTGCTCTGGATCGTGGCCAGCGAAAGCGCACGGCGGGGGAGCGGTCGGCGCCCAGCCGAGTGAGTCAGCGTTGGGCATTCTCTCGAGGTGTGGCCACCCTGCGGTGGCGTACCGCGCTGCTTTCAAAAGATTTTTTTTTGCGCTCTGAGAGGAGGCCCGCAGTGGGAGGCAGCTGCTCCGGGCCGAGGTGGCCGTTCTCAAACGCGTTCTTCCAGTGGGTGAAATAGTGCGCGACGAGTCTGGCGAGGTCACGTCGGGCAGGGACTGCAGGAGGGACTCCACCGACGCCTGCAGCGGTGCCAGCAATCCAGAAGTACCCGTTGTGAGGCCCGGTGCTATTGATCTCGGAGAGGCTCTCGGCTCCGAAAAGCTTTGAGTTCTCGTTGATACACTCGAGGAGCCGAACAGCGATCTCGCTCTCGTCGTGGCGGTGAGTAGGCGGGCGCTCGGCGTTGACGCGGCGAATGTGGCTGTGGAGCTTGGTGACAGTGATCCCACTGATGCCAATGTCGGCGCCGATGCTGATCTTTGCCCACGCCGCATCGTGCGCACGGACATCAGAGCGCTGCGGCTCCATGTCCCCAATACTGCCACGCCTGCTCCCCCTGCTGGAAGAAATTCTCGCGAAGGTGGAACTTGATGTCCTTGCAAGATATGTTCTTGACCAGGAGGGCGTAGGCCTGCTTGCGGCGGGTGCGGTACAGGGCCTGCATCTTCCGTGCGTGCTGCGCAGTGCCAGCAGGCAGAGCTGGAGCGCCGACGGCGGTTCCTCCCATGTCCGCACCAGCGAAGACATCCGCGACGCTGGAGCCGGATTCGTCGGTCCGCTCCTTACCTGGTTTTCACAAAAGGATCGTCGACTGAGCAGTCGTCCTGCATTTGCTGCCTCCAACCTCCTTCCTTTTTTGAGCAGGTGTGCCGCCGCGCGAGCGACGCTCCGAGATCGCCCGAGCGAGATAGCGCGGCGCGGCCCCGAGATCGTCCGAGATAGCGCGAGATCGCCCGAGATCGCGCGAGATCGCCCGAGATCGCGCGGCGCGGCCCGAGGCGAGGTGGATGGGTTGGGAGCGAGGGGGCGCAAGTGTGCAGTGCGGTAGATGGTCAGCTCGGGGCGCGTGAGCCGGACTTGTGAGCCGGACGGCTTTCATTTCTCTCTGCGTTCTCGCACATGCGACATGGAGTGCGAGGTATCTCGTCTGTCGCCGTCCCAAACTGTCACTCCCCTTTCTCACGGCCGGGGTGGGGCGCGCGCGGGGGCGGCGGGTGTGCGGGATGTCTGTGGGCCCGAGAGCGATATGCCATGTCCGCCTTGCGTTTGTGCTGCTTTAGGCTAAGCTCAAGAAAAAATAAAACACAACCGGAATCTTTACGTATCATCATGTGCCGGGTTCGAACGCCGCCGAAGGCAGGGAGGTGTTGGGCATGGCAACGCCGTCCATCGCCTTCGAAACGCTGCCCGACGAGCTCCTCCTGGCGGTGCTCTCCCACCTCGCTCCCATCGGCCTGTGCGCCGTCCGGGTGTGCGACAGCCGGCTCGTGGCGCTCGCGACCGACTCGAGCCTGTGGGAGACTTGCCACCGCCGACGCTGGGCGCGGCCGCCCCTCCCGCAGCAGCCGGCCGCGGGCTGGTTCGCGGACTTTGCGCGGCGCAGCTTGCAGGACGCCCGCGTCTTGCCGCTGCTGCGCGAGCTGCGCGAAGCCTCTCGCCGCGACTCGCCGGCTGCGCGGGACCGGATCTGGAGGGAGCTGATGGCGCCGGGCGTCGAGCTGTTTGACGTCGCGTGCTCGCTCACGTCGGACGGCGAGGAGGTCTCGCTGCACGAGGAGGCCGAGACGCTGCTGCGCGGCCTCAACCAGAACTCGGTCCGGATCGAGTTTGAGGCGCTGCTCCTCCGAGCCAGGCAGTGCGAGGCGGGGCTCGGGGAGGACCGCAACATCGCGGAGCTCCTGGAGGAGCGGGGCGGTCCCGCCGCGATCGGAGCCTCCGCGCGAGGCTCCGACCACC
>NW_005196850.1:0-1405 GCF_000372725.1 Emiliania huxleyi CCMP1516
TGAAAAGCGTAAAAAGAGGCGTCGGAACACGGCCGAGAACCGCGAGGCGCCGGCGGCCGTCATCAGGTGCATGACCATGCGGTCGCGGCATGCCGCATCAATCTTGCCGCGCCCGGCCAGCTCGTTCGCGAGCCAGTCCGGGGCGACCGTCGTCGCCACGGTCCCCTGGGGAACTGTGGCGTACACCTTGCTGGGGCCGCGTCGATACCCGTCGTCCCTCTCCGGGGGCAGCGAGTATTCGACTCCTATTTTGGACCCGGCCTGGCTGCGCGCCTGCGCAGCTGCAGACCGCAGCCCGGCCATCACGTACTCGATGTTCTCGCGCAGCTGCGCGCGCGGGCGCTCCGCGTTCTCGGCCTCGTTCGCGGCGCGCTCGCCAGCCTCCTTCGCCCGGCGCTCCTTCTGCCGGATCTTCTTGGCCTTGCGTGACGCGGTTCGAGCCGCAAGCTGCTCATCAGTGAGCTCCTTCTTCTTCGGCGCGGTGCGCTCGATGTACGAGCGCTCCGCCACCTTCACCGACTCGCGGTCGCCCGCGGCCTTCTCGTGCTTCAGGTCAACCTCGATGGTCGCGTAGCCAGGCCTTATCAGCCTGACACACGACGCACCGAACAACCGTGCGACACCCACCGCGTCCTCCAGTTGCGCGCGATCGGAGCGATTCCAGGGTCCGCTGCGCATCCCCGGCAGTACGACGGTGGCCGGCGCTTGCGCGCCAGCCCCGTCCGCCACCGGGTCCGCGGCCGCGGTCCCTGTCATAGCTACGCGCGCCATGGATCGGCGGTGAGGTAAGCTATCATGACGCCTTCGGTGGGCGGTTTGACTTTGCCGCGCGCGCGGCAACGGCATGCTCTGGAGGGCGCCTGGATCAAGGGCGCCGTTTAGTCTCGTTTGTCTGTTTGAGTGTGTGTGATGATCTAATGTAACCCTGACAGAACCCTATTGGGCCAAAGTACAGGTTTCGATCCGGGCCAGCGGCACCGCAATGCGCAAATTTTGATCAGCAAATTCCGTTTCCGAGGGGCGGCCGCAAAAATTTTGCGTTTTTGACCGGTAGATTTCTTGGCACATGCGAGAGAAAGCGAACGTTTTTCTTCTTTCTGGCGGCATGAGCGGCGCCTGCCCAACCCGCCTCGCCGACCTGGCTCGGGGCGACCTGGCCTCGCTGCGCGCCTTCCTCTCCGGGCGGCGGACGCGCGGCACGTCGCTCGCGGCCCAGCTCGACGCGCGGCACGACACCGAGAAGCAGGACACGCTGCTCACCTGGGCCGCTCGTCACGGGCAGGCCGAGGCGGCGCGGCTGCTGCTCGACAGCGGCGCGAGCGTCGGGGCGACGACTGGCCGCGGCACTTCCGCGCTGTGTATCGCGTGCCAGGAGGGCCAGATTGAGTGCGCCCGGCTGCTCCTC
>NW_005196849.1:0-1405 GCF_000372725.1 Emiliania huxleyi CCMP1516
AACACAAGCCGCTGCCCGGCTTGATATTGAAATCCTAAAGTTCCGGGAATATTAGAGGCGATGGAGTTTTGTTTGTTGGGGCCCTCTGCACTTGCCCAAGTCTGCTAAGGACAGCAGCAATCCGCTAGAGCACGTACATACAGCAGCAAGAGCACGGAGAAGGAGGCCGCAGAAGAGCGGCAGGAGCGCCCCGAGTTGCAGTTGGTGCGCTTCCACGAGAGATCTACAGCTTAGGGTACCCCTGCCTAGGGTTCTGAGGGCCGGATTTTTTTAAGACCTTTTAAGAAATGAGGAGGTTTGGGGGCTCAGATTGTCATTTAAGAGATTGCAGGCACGGGGGGTCTCTCTTTTAAGACCGTTTAAGAAAATCGGCCTCACCGGCACGCGTCGCTGCGCGGAGGCTGCGTTCCGCGCCGTTTTCTCCAATACTGCCGTTATTAGGCACAAACCCGCCTCTGAAGACACATCTGTAAGTCTGGTGCACTGGCAGGAGCCATACTCGCATAGGGGACGCGTGCCAGCTGTGACTGTAGCCAGCTTCCCCCGGCCTCCGGCGTCTACTGGGGAGCCTCCCGGACCATCGACCTCGGGAGCTCTCCCGCAGCGTTTAAGCGTTTAAGACCGTTTAAGGAATCGGCGGCCCAGCAGCTCTTAAAACCGGCCTAGGCCGGTTTTAAGCCGTTTAAGCCGCAGGCGCCCCAGGGCCCACCCTTTTAAGCCTAGGGGTACCCTAAGATCTACAGTGGGTTGCAAATTCAAAAACAGCCTGCGAGGGCGGCGCTGCGCCTGCGGGGCTGCGCGCCTACTCCTACCAGCTACCTCGTCCTCGACGTCGATCGTCGTCGTGGCTCGTGCGGGTGTGAGTGTAGAGTGATTCCAAAGCAAACAGCATCCAAAAACATGAATTGGGCGACCAAAAGCGGCGATGGGCACGCACCTGCGCAGCCGCCGGAGAAGAGGGGAAAGAAGAGGACGGACACCGGTGGTCGGACGAAACAGAAACTAGAGCGCAGAGTCCTAGAGGACGGCGACCTCAACCGACTTTGGAGGATCCGTCGCCAGACGACGCAGGGCAGACGACGGGGAGGCGGAGCGGACGCGCAGGGCGAGACGAGGGAGGGAGCAGGACGTTGCGGAGATCAGCAGGAGGATGTACGAAGAGATTAGGAGCAGTAGGGACCCGAGGGACCATGTGGAAGACGGCTAGTGCTAGTCCCCCCTCGGTCGGGAGGACGACCCCGGCTAGTCGCCGACCACACCCACAAAGAACCCTGCACAAAGATCGCACGGGCAGGGACCTGTTCCTTTTCACCCATCTCACAGTAGAGGGTCCGTTTTATTTATTTATTGCGCAGCGCCGGCTGGACGACGACATCCGAGGATGATGGATGTCATGTTGCGCGAT
>NW_005196848.1:0-1405 GCF_000372725.1 Emiliania huxleyi CCMP1516
TTCGCCCGTGACGCGATCTCGCTTGGATTCGGCGGGGCGGTGGCAGCCTTTGCCGTGTACATGGGTAGCGAGCACGCCATCACCCAGGCGAACGTGCTCGCGGTCGCGGGTGTGCCGACATTCCTCGCGTCCGCGCTCAGCCTCTGCCTCTTCCTGGCCCCCACGCACGGTGGAGAGCCGACCTTCGGCGCCTTTCAGACGCGCATCTTCTCGCTCGTCGCGTGCGCCTGGGCGTACCGCGCCTACTCGCGGGTCGCCAGCGCACGCCCCGTCTCCGACCCGTTCGTCGAGCCCGCGCTCGTCGCCGAGGTGGGCGGCCCGGTCCTGTGCTCGCTCCTCACCACCGTCGCATTGCTCCTCGCGGCGGGAGGCGTCTGCACCACGCGTGCGGTCGCTCGCGGTCTGCTGGCCGTCGCGGGCAGCGGCATGCTGCTGCTCTCGTCTGCCATCTGGGTCGTGTCGGGCGGAAGCGCGCGCTCGTACCTCCCGCTGCAGTGCAACTCGTACCCGGTGGCGCTCGTCTCCATCAGCTTCTTCTTCTACGCCGCTTGGTGGCTCACACCGGAGAACTGCAGGCGACTGCAGGCGGCGCTGCAGGGCGGGGTTGGGCGGGTGCAGCCCGCGCGCGTGACGTCGATAGGGCATGTCTGACTGCAGCACACACACACAAGCCCGCTTTTATTTTCTGACTTTTTTGATCACGAATTAGCTGTACATTGGCCAAAGTACAGGTTTCGCGACCCGGGCGCGGGCCACCGTCACCGCAAATTTTGATCAGCAAATTTCGAGGGGCGGCCGCAAATTTTGAGGTAGATTTTGATTGTGCAAAAAACGTGTCCGTCTTGGGGCACAGGATAAGGTAAGGTAAGGTAAGGTAAACTTCTCCACACACACGAGGTGGTGGGGCAAGGGGGGGCGACCCTCGCGTCTCCACGTCTAACGACAGGAGCCCCACGGCATTTAAAGTGCAAGGCCCGGTGCGCGTGGGTGAGCGGTGTGTGTGTGTGTGTGTGTGTGTGTGTGTGTGTGTATGTGTGTGTGTGTGTGTGTGTGTGTGTGTGTGTGTGTGTGTGTGTGTGTGTGTGTGTGTGTGTGTGTGTGTGTGTGTGTGTGTGTGTGTGTGTGTGTGTGTGTGTGTGTGTGTGTGTGTGTGTGTGTGTGTGTGTGTGTGTGTGTGTGTGAGGACAGAGAATCGCCCCGTCACGCGCCTTGAGCCAGAGCTCGGGCCGGAGGTACCAGCCCTCGTCCCAACTGGGCGCCGGGGTGCGCACCACCAGAAAGGCGAGGTCGGCGCCCGCCTAATCTCGGGTGATGGGTGATCTCGGGATAATCCCGGGATGATCTCGGGTGCTCTCGGGATGATCTCGGGGTGATCTCGCCTTGAGCTCGACGCCCTCCCGCAGCG
>NW_005196847.1:0-1405 GCF_000372725.1 Emiliania huxleyi CCMP1516
CGGCCCTCTCACCAGCCCGCGATGCCTCTCTCCGAGTAGATGCGGCCGAGCTGCGCCACGACGCTGGTGGAGCCGCCTCCAGCCTGAGAGGGAGAAGGAGAGGAAGAAGGAGAAGGAGAGGGACAAGGAGAAGGAGAGGGAGAGGCGGGAGGGGGTTGGCGTGCGAGCGGCGGGCACGGGAGGGCGCGCCCCCGCCCTCGCGGCGGGAGGCGGCTCGCCTGGATGCACGACTTTGCAGTGTCGAGAGGGAAGGCCGCCGCCCACGCCAGCACGGAGCAGCCGCCGCCTCCGACAAAGCTGGCCGCGAGGGGCGGCAGGCGGGAGCGGAGCGGCGCGCTCGCCTCAAAGGCGGCCCAGAAGAGGCCGATCATCGCGGCGTTGCGGAAGACCGTGCTCGAGAGGCCTCGCAGCAGCAGCGGCAGCGACCACGCGCTCTGCAGCTGCAGCCGCGTCTTGACCAGCTCCGCGGGAGTCTCGAGGCAGCCGCGCATCGCGCCTCCCACCGCCCCGCCGAGGAGGGCGGCGGCGAGCGGCCGCTCCTCCAGCAGCCCGTGCGCGCGCAGCCAGGAGCGCGTCGCCTCGTAGCCGACAAAGGGCACCTGCCACGGCCGGTGGGAGCGGGGTGAGAGGGTGCAAGAGGCGGCCGGACGGTGCGAGCAGCGAGCAGCGCGCCGCACGAAACACGATCGACGCGGCGGTGGCCGGCCCGACGCCACAATAGAGGGACAGCAGGCCGCCGACCGAGGCGCTCCCGGCCTTGGCTGCGCCGCCCGACTGCAGCCTCACCTTGATTGTGTCAAACGGATGCGAGATGGCCGCGGCGGCGAAGCCGTACCCGGCGCCTCCGACGAGGCCGGGGAGCAGCGGCCCAACCACGGTGTCGTGCGGCTGGGCGTCCTGGGCGGCATCCGCGGGCTGGAGGAGGAAGAGAGGGAGCAGGAGCGGGCGGCGGCCTGGAGCGGGAGAGCATTATGCGAGGAGCGACCAGGAAAAGAATTCAAAAGAAAATCGCACAATCATGGGCAGAGCGTGCAAAGCGGCTAGGGATGAGGCCGCAAAAGAGGAGCGCGAGGCAAGGAGGAGAATCGGAGAACTGCGAGACTGGGATGACTGGAAACAAGAAGACAGTGAGCCACCACAGGCGTCGTTGGCGCACATACTGAGCGGCAACTGCGCTGGCTGGGAACAAGGAAGAGGCGCGCCTCTTTATGCGGAAGCTTGACAAACACACGGCGAGGGCGACAGCAATAGTCGAACGGGCGGCGCCGGACTCAAAAGACACCGCTACATTCCTGAGACGCGCGAGGGCAGCCTCCTTAAAGGCAATAGGGTCTAGATTTGGAGCGCTCGCCGAAGAGGAGTACGACAAAATAGCGCCCGTGATTGCCTGCACGCTACCCGCACT
>NW_005196846.1:0-1405 GCF_000372725.1 Emiliania huxleyi CCMP1516
CCTGCCGAAAGGGCAATTTTTAGGAAGGCCAATAGGTGCGGTCTTCTCAGGTTTTTCCCCAGCTGGAAGAAGGAAAACGTCCTCCAAGGCCAATATGTGCAGGCACCCCGGTTTGTTTCTAGAGGATCGTCGTAAAAAAGCGACCGCCGGTACCAAGCGACGCCACCAGCAGGTCCGCTGATCAGACACCCGCCGCCACCTCCTCCCCCCCCAACACCAAGGCCACCACCCCTACCACCATCACCGCCGCCCCCGCGACCACGAAACGCCTGGACACGGGATGGCTCGGAGACCAAAAAGCGCAGGGAACGAGGAGACGCCCGTCACGCAGTCCAGGCAATCGAATGGGCAATGCAAGAGGAGGAAGAGACCATCGAAGAACGGTGGCAAAACGTCAGAGATGCACAGAGCGCATACGACGAAAGCTGCGAGAGGGAGCAGGAGCTCAGGCGAATGAGACAGCAACGGATCGATGCGGGCCAGGACACAACGGGGCTGGACGTCCAACTCTCCATACAGGAAGGCACCATCATCGAGGCGCGAAAAGACCTCGAAACCATGGAACGCGAATACACCAAGGAGGCCAGACGACGCCAGGAGTGGGAAACACTGCTCGACAAAGCGTACCGAACCCAAGGAAAACTGGGCCCGCCCCCACCGCCCTCACCAAACCCCCCTCCATCCTCAGCGCCGGCCTCCTCGTCGCCCCCGCCGCCGCCATCCCCTCCGCCGAACAGAAGAGAAAAGTCGAAATCTGATCAGTCACAAACCCGCAAGCGGCCCAGGGGTCTCACCAGGAAACCTCTGGGGTCCCGTGGGCCCGGGCGCAACGCATTCCCAGACGCCGATCTCCTCCTTCCACCACCACCCTCGCCGCCCCCATCGCCAACAACCCTGCTACCACGAGAAGCAAAAGGAAGAGAAAGGTCGAAACCGGGCCAGTCACAAACCCTCAAGCGGCCCAGGGGTCTCACCAGGAAACCTCTGGGGTCCCGTGGGCCCGGGCGCAACGCATTCTCAGACGCCGATCTCCTCCTTCCACCACCGCCCCGGCCGCCCCCATCGCCGCCAACGCCATCACCGCCCCCACCACCCTCGACGCCACCATCCGCGCCGCATCCGCCCTCGCCGCCGCCGCCCTCGCCGCCGCTGCCCCCGAAACAAGCAACCGCAACACCCGGCCGCCCCAGCTGGCCCACAGCGCTGCTCTGCTACTCCGCCGCTCTGCTCGGGAGGCGAATGGGGCGGGGGCAGCTGCTCTGCGGGGCGCTCGCCCTGGGCCCGCGCACAGCCAACGCAATGGGACTCGGGCACAGACCCGGAACCAACAGCACGATCGTGACAAACAGGCAGGCGAAGAAGAGAGGATTGGGCGGTATGGAATCGCGGCCATCGCAACCATCAC
>NW_005196845.1:0-1405 GCF_000372725.1 Emiliania huxleyi CCMP1516
GGAGGGGGGGGCGGGGTGCGCTGTCGTACATGCACAGCTTTAGTACGTAAAGCGTATGTGAGCGCGCGTGAGAAACACATTCTTAGAGCATCGGCGCGGCGACATCACGAGCAGGCGGCCAGGCAGGCGCGTTTTGACGGATATCAACTTGGATATCAGAAATTGAAGTGCACACCTGTCAGGGTTGTTGCACGAGTATATGGGACAAAAGCGTCGAAAATGTCCCAAAAAAGCGTGTCTCGAGTTTGTTGCAGCTCCGCAGCCAGCGCGGGCTGCCGGGACGCACCGCTCGCGCGTTCGGCACACTCAGTGGACCCCACCGAGTGTGCCGAACCAACTGGAGTCAGCAGGCTCGACGCCGTGCTCGCTGTGGGGCTGCAACAAACTCGCCGCCGAGCGTGCCACCGACGGCGTCCCGGCGGAGGTGATGGAGTGTGAGACCTGAGGCTGCGGAGGTGACGCCTGAGGTACCGGTCCGTGCACAGCGACTCAGCCGGCGACCGCCACGGGCTCAGACGAGACTTGTCGACTCGTTCCAGCTCAGCTTCACCGTGGTCCTCGGGCGTCTGTCGACGTCAGGACCACCCATACAGCTCGCGGGTTTGAGGTCGCAAGAGCCAAGATGGTGGCGTTTGGACATCCCAACCATCACACAAGACAGCCTGTAGGTGATGGCGGGACGGCGCAGTGTTTGTGGCACTCGGCAGTAGGCACCCGCGGCACGGCCCCGCTGTCGGCTCTCGCGGGCTGCGGAACCGGCCCCAGAAGGGGACGGTCCGGGCGAGTGTGGCAGCTCCTGCGCTAGTATGGGCACCCTCTATTATAGCACTACTGATCCTGGTCATTAGAGCTGCCAGGGATAGCGTCAGGAGCTGGTAGGAGTCAAAGCCCCTCATATTTGAGACATCGTGTCCCATATATACTCGTGCAACAACCCGTCCAACCCACAACCGCCTCTCGGTCTCGCCACATAGAGCCGTAGCACATTCGGCGATTTTTTTCTGAATTCTTTACATACGTACTCTCTAGCGTTGGCCGTTGCCCACGATCCGAATTGGGTTGCTTGGGATTTTGATTCGGGTGCCCGAGGCGCGAGGCTTGGCGAGGGCACGCTCAACTATGCAGCGTGCGACACCGTGGCGAGGTCGACCTGCAGCTCCTTTTGCAGCGGCTCGAGCCTCTCCGCCAGCAGCCTCTCCGCCTGCGCCACGTCGAGCTGCGCCGCCGCCTCCTCGGCGCTGCTCACCCCCTTTGCGAGCTCGAGCACGATCTCCCACTGCACGCGGCCGAGCGCCTGCGCGTTGGCGTAGGTCACGTTGCCCGCCCCGCCGTAGCAGACCTGCCGTCGTGAGCACACACAAGCCGGGCTTTGAGTGCCGTGCGGTGTCTTCGGAGCGTCGCATGA
>NW_005196844.1:0-1404 GCF_000372725.1 Emiliania huxleyi CCMP1516
CTTCGGCGCCATGCCGGAAGGGGCACGCGCCTCTGAAGGTCGAGGCGCGTGGCTCAAAGCCGGCGCTGCGCGGGTGCGTGACCATCGCCGCAACCAAGACATGTTTTTGCTCGCCCGACCATCGCATGCACATGTACATGTTGACATGTTGTGCATGTGCATGTCATGTGCATGTGCGAAGAGGGCTTCAACATTCAACAAACAGGAATCGAGGATGACCGCATGTCTGCATCAGACGTGTCATCCGTCCCGATCGTGACCAACCAAAGCCACCCCTCTTCTCAGATCCGCGCTTGCCCGGTTCCTGAACCCTCTGCCGCTCCCAGCCGTGCTCGCCGAGCCTCCGCCACCTCCACCTCCGCCGCCCCACCCCCCCTGCGCGCGGGCCTTCTAGGCCCGCGGGTAGTCTCCCCCCATCCCCAGGGCCTCCAGGGCGCTCGCACCTCAAACCTTTCATAGACCAGCGCAAAGCGCCATAGGACGTATTTTCTTGTCAATAAACAGAACTGTGCTTGTTTTTTGGATGCAGACGACCGTTTTTGGATGCAGACGACCGTTTGGGGTCACTCACACCCGCACGAGGTAGGCGGCGCGCAGCGCCGCTCTCGCAGGCTGTTTGTGACTGTTTCTGCATTTTGTTTTTGTTTTCAGTCTAGGGGGCCCGACCCCCTCAGAGGCGGCGGGCGGGCGCCCACTGACCCAGAGATCAAAAACGCTCGGCCTTGCCGCCATGATCCGCATATCCGGCGCCGCCAATCGTGCCAATCGTGAAGTTCCGGCCTGTCGACTTCTAGCTGTGGCCCCCCTAAGGGGCGGAGGTGCGGCCCGCCCAGGGGGGAGGGGGTGCAGACTTTACATTTTACGGAGATATATTGAAAAGAATCTCAACAACACTCCCTCGGTGCCACAAACGGTCGGAGAGCAGGTGCGCGACGCCGCCAGTCGGCTCTTGTGTCGCCTCATGCGGTGCGCCCGACTCACAGCGGCTGCGTCTCGCGCCACAGCCATGCCTGCGAACGTGCGAGGTCCTCCTCCACCCCGTCCTTGCCGCCCGCGGCTGCGCGGCGCAAGAGCTCGGCGTTGACCTGTTAACAGAGCGAGATCTCTTACGTGACGTGCCGCTCTTTCACGAACGCGCAAACTGCTCGGCGGCCGCCTCGTCGCGACAGCGCACATGGAAGGCGTCGATCCACTCCCTCTGCCGCGGCTCGAGCAGCTCCACCTCGATCAGCGCGCGGCAGAAGGGCACCGGCGAGCAGTACCGGAAGCCGAGGTATGGCCGAGAGCCTACACACACACACACACACACAGCGGTCTACGCCCAGCGGCTCGCTACTGCAGCCTGTGTGTGTGGGGGGGGGGAGGGTAGGGGGGGGGCATCGCGCGCCCCAGGCGAAGTGGGGT
>NW_005196843.1:0-4926 GCF_000372725.1 Emiliania huxleyi CCMP1516
AGCGCAACAAAAGCGCATCGCACCCAGGGCTATTTGCCGAGCACGGTGTCGACGCGCGGGAGACTGCAGCCGCGGACCTCGGCCTGCTCTCGCACGCCGACCACCTCGTCGGCTCGTGGGGCTCGACGTTCACGATCCTCATCCAGTCGCTCATCGCGAACCGCTTCCTGCAGCGGGACGCGGCCACGCGCGGCGAGGCGCCAACCGTCGTGTACTGTGAGC
This sequence comes from Emiliania huxleyi CCMP1516, assembly GCF_000372725.1. NCBI lineage: Eukaryota > Haptophyta > Isochrysidales > Noelaerhabdaceae > Emiliania > Emiliania huxleyi. The sequence continues at coordinate 223 of NW_005196843.1, forward strand.
TCGACGGGTGCCTACGCCCACTGCCGCTCATCGCCAACTGGCACATCTCGCTGCAGAACTATCCGCAGGTAGATCTGTGGGTATAAGCTAGTGCTTCGAGGGTGATGCCTGTGGAATTTTCCCCTTTAAATATATATTCGATCGAAAAAGAAACACGCTGCTCGGAGCGAGCCCGGAGTCAGGAGGCCACTCTCAGGCATCCCTCGCCTTCGTTCGCACGCGCATTGACCGCGCCCGTACTGCGTAGCACCTAGCAGCAGCATCACACTCTCCCTCGCCTCGGCCGCCTCCGAAACGCCGCGCCCGCGGCCGCTCCCCCACGCCCCAGCTCGTGCCCAGCTCTACGCCAAAAGCAAAAAATGCGAATGCTGTCTTGCAGTCTCTCGCCATCCCGCATCCGCCCTTTTGGGGGGTGGCCGCCAGTGGGGTACAGCACTTTGATCCCGGGCTGCCGCCGGAGGCCCAGGCGGAGCCAATATACGATCCGGCCTTCCAGACAGCAGCTGGGTCGAAGTGTTGCGCATTCGCGTGTGGCAACCAGACGAACTTCTCGCCACATGGTTCTGGTTGGCGACGGGCAGTGGCGTCTGGCTGCACCTCGGGCGCGCGGTCGTGGTCGACTACGCGTGCAGTCGTGTCGAATTTTGGCGGCTCGTGCACGAGCTGCGCCAAACGGGCAGATACGACACCGCCCAGCTGCCGACGACCGCCTTCATGCTGCCTACTTCCATGGTAAACTCTCGCTTCGAGATTGTGGACTTCTCTCTGCGTTCTTGCACATGGAGTGCGAGGTACTCGTTCTGTTGCCGTCCCAAACTGTCTCCCTCGCAAGGCGCGCGGGCGCAGAGCTTGCGGCCGGGCGGATGGCCAGGAGCCCCCGCCACCGCTCCCTCTTGTGAAAGAGGCGCTCGGACACACTTGAACGAAACGGATGCGCCTGCTCCTCTCCCCATCCCCCCGGGGGCCCTCTGCGCCGGGGAGGCGTTGTTGGAGGCTAGGACGCAAGCGTCTGTCGCCCTTTTTCAAACTCGGGGCCCGCTCCGCTACGCTCCGACCCGAATTTGGAGCGTAAAAGTTTTTGTTTCGCAAAAGGGAAAATTAGTAAATCCTGACGGCACCCTCGCTTTCGATACCGCGTGAGAGCGTTTAAAGCCTACTTGGTCTGAAGCTCCGGTTGTGATTTTTCTTTTTTTGAGTCTCACACGCGGGGGGCGATGTGTAATACATGGCGTCTCACGCCTCTGATTTACGTGTCACTGGCCGTCACTCTCGCCAATTTAGCCGCGTGCGCGGCGGCGAGACCCGGCGGGGAGCTCGCTGTCCACCTGCTCCCGGACAACGTAGAAGGCGACGGCCTGTGGATCGTCGGCTCCGCGTGGCCGATCGCGGCCCAGACGCCCGCAGAGGCTTTCCAGCTTCCCGCGGGGATCCACAAGTGGCAGGCAAAGAGCGGCTGCGTTTTCGACGATGCGCCCGAGGGCGGGCCCTTCACGCTGCTCATCGACAATTTCGGCGCGTGCGACGACTCGTCGCTCTACGAGCACCTTCGCGATAAGCTCGGACAGACGCAGGCAGGCTCACAGAGTCTCTCGCCGCCGGTGTGCAGAAGAGGTGAGGTGCGACTCGCCCCTCGCAGGTGGACGGATGGGGCGTGGTCCTCCCCAGTGACTCTAGCGACGCACACGCGCTCCACCTCGCAAATTTTGAGACTGGCGACTTACCGCCAGACTTCCCGGGCACGGTGATCTCCGTGTCAAAGACCCTCGGAGACAAGCTCAAGGTGGCGGGCCGCACTCCCCTCGCCTCTGGCGGGGCGCCTCTCCCACCCACCCACCCATCCCCGCGCCCACCCACCCACCCATCCCCGCCGCCGCCCATATGCGCCTCTCTCTCCGGACAAGGCCAAGCTCAACGTCACGAGGGTCACCCAGGAGGCGTGCGCGAGATATGGGAAGATATGGGGAGACATGGGTCACCCAGGAGGCGTGCGTGAGATATGGGAAGATATGGGGAGACATGGGTCACCCAGGAGGCGTGCGCACACGTCCGGGGCCCCGCCCTGTCGCCGACGGCCGAGCCCGTCCCCCTCCCCCTCCCCCTTAGGTTGCGCTCGACACACCGGTGCACGCGAGCACCGTGCAAGGCCACACCACGACCTTCCTCTACCGGCACGCGGGCGCGCGCGCAGAGACCGACCTTCCTCGCCCCCCCGACGAGCGCTCTCACGCATGCAACGTGACCCTCGTCTCCCAGCATAGCCACGCGCCCTGCATTGCGGGCAAGGGCTACGGTTGCGTCGACGCCACCAACGTGTGGGTGCGTAATTGCCGAGGTTTCTTTCAATGCGACGGCGGGAAGCTGCCGAGCCTAATTTTCGCGTGTGGCTTTCCTCCCGGCAAACCCACCTATCGATGCCGCTGCGATGGGCGGCAAGAGGAGGCGGGTGCGCTCCAGAGTACCCAGACGCCAACTGATGCAATTCCTTTGGGCTCGTTGCGTCATCCTTGCAGCCTGTCCCGGATGCTCGCCGTGGACCAGCTCACTTACGTGGACGCTCCTCTCGCCGAGATGCCACGCCGGCACTCCCTCAACTTGAGCAGGACATGCACCCTCCGACACAACTATGTGATTGGCGAGGGGTCGCCAAAGGCGGAGCAGCTGCGTCGCGTGCAGGAACGCTGGCTCGAGCGCCCACGGCGCTTAGGTCTACCTGAGGACCCAAACTGCACTTTCTCTCCTCTCTATGACCACACAAGTGCGGAGCTTCTACCACCCGGAGCACGTGTGCTTGTGCTGGGTAACTCGCACACGAATCAGCTGATTCAGTCGATGCTCTGCCGCTTCCACGCGGAGGTCCAGCACGTCGCTCTACGTCATCCCCAGTGCGACCCATGTCCGTTTCGTTACATGAATACTCAGCCCGCATTCGAGACGCGCAGCAACTGCACTATCAAAGTATCTTCGAACGCGTCGATAAGAAACACAAGGCCGACTGAACAGCTGCAGAGAATCCAGTTCCACAACGGCGCACAGCTGACCCTGCTATACTATAGCCCTCTCTTCTATATAGACAACGACAACATCCCCGGCACAATTCGGCGCCTGCTTGGCGTTCACACGCTGGCAGAATTTTCGGTGATTGTCTTCCATCACCTCAACGGGGACTGGTGGGCCCAGAAGTGGGCGGGCTACGATCATCAGTGTGGTTCCACAATCGCACGACGCTTAGGCGGTCCACCAAGTGCGCTGACATTCGCCGCACAGCTTCAGGCTTCAAGCTTTCGAGGCACTCTGCTCGTCGACACGGCAGGCTTGTCGGATCAATATCACGTCGCCAGTGCCGATATACTGTGCGCAGCGGGCGAGCACTTTTCTCGACTTGCACACATCAAGACGCAATGCTGGGACTTTTTGCGCCGATACATGGTCGACCACCGCACGAAGTGGGCGTGCGCGCTCGATGATGTTTATCACCAGTGCATCCCCGGGCCGATCGACGCAGTCACCGACATCTGGCTAGCCATTCTATGGCGGGTGGCCGAGAGCGACGATCATAGGTCAAAACGGAAGCCCAAGCGTGGCGACCGCGGGCGCTGATGCTGCGCCTCGACGCCGTCTACGCTTCGCGCTCTGCGGCGGCGCCCGACGGCTTCGAGGAGTGCATCAACTTTTGGTACCGCGAGTGCGGCTTGCCGGCCGAGCTTCGGAGCCAGCTGCACTCGCTGCGCATCTGGGCGAACGCGGCGCGGCACTACGACGCGGCGAGGTGGAGGAGGGACTGGCCGCGGAGCGAGGGGGAGAGGTCGCGGCTCGTGGCGGCGATGACGGAGGCGATCGGGGCGTTCGAGGGGTAATACTTGTGTACGAAGTACGTGACTCGTCGAGGACCACAGAGCTAGGAAAAACTCGTACCCACGTAACCAAGGAGCGCGTGCCAATGGCCGCCTCCGTGACACTCCCAGCTCCCACCGACTCTAGGGGGTAGACAGCGTCCTAATCTAAAATCTCAGGATTCAGGATTGAGGCATCGCTTCAGTGAGGCCAAAGTGAGTTTATGGATGTATGAGAACGGTACGGGACGCGAGGAGTCACGCGGACCGACTCGTCGGTGACTCTGCTGCACGCCGTTTCAGAATTTTTCTCAGCGTGAGCGAGACGTGGAAGAGTGCCACCGTCGGGTAGGACGGGTCGGCCCGGAGAATCAGAGTAGCCGTCGTGGTCGCGGCGAGCAGCGCCGGCCACTCCGGCGCCGCGTCGGCAACATGGGAGCATGTCCACCGCCACTTCGCGGTCGCAGCGCTGTTTGTCGCCCAAAACGCCGCTGATCCCTCTGGCGGGCCAAAGATCGACTCGCATGTCGATTTCGACGCGACGGGCGCATGGAGGCATCACGTCTCCATGCGCCCGTCAAGTCGGAACCAGTCTGCGGCGACCACAGCGCTCACCGCAGGGATCGGCGAGCTTTTCATAGTCAAGCGATTGCGCGAAATCCCACAGTGGTGGATTTTGGGGCGCTGTCCACCCCCTACGCGACTCCACCACCCCTGCGCGCCCTGGGCCGGCCCGGGAGTTTGAGCGAGTTTCCCCCGGCCGGCCATCTCCTCCAACACATTCAAGTTGCTTGAAGCAAAACAAAACCGGCGCGCCGCACTGCTCTGGCCCCTGCTCGCCCCTGCTCGCCCCTGCTCGCCACTGTCGCCTCGG
>NW_005196843.1:5330-8892 GCF_000372725.1 Emiliania huxleyi CCMP1516
CTTTGTCTCCTGTGGGTTTATAATGTCTTGAAGTTGCTTTGTATGCTGAGCCGGAATGGATGAGCCCCCCCCCCCCCCCCTCACCGCCCGCCCCGGCTGGTGTGGTGCACACCCTCTCCACTGTCTCTCACAGGTGATAGGAAGGCACGGCTCTCAATGAAAACGATGGGCTTGCCCATCCCGGAGTGGTTCGATCCCACACAAATCCGAGACGGTGATGGGAAGCGTCTCGATGATCTCAGACCCAGTGAGGCAGTGCGTCAGACTATCCCGGATCCTGCTGAACAAGCTCCTCTTGTAGCTCGATCGGTCACACCGCCATCGCCGTCGGGGAGAGGGGGGACGACACTGCTTCGGCAGCGTGCACCTCGATCCTGTACCGTGTTTGTTATGACCCCCCCCAATGAACATACCAGTGAGGGAGGGCGAGACGATCGAGGGGTCCCGTACCACGCGGAATCGGCCCTATCCAGTGCTCAAGTGCTCAATACTGGGCCCTCATAAACCATTGAAACTCCCAAGGCCGCCTACCCTCCTATCGCGCCACTCGACGCCCCGCGGCCACCTCCCGCCTGCTTGCGCTGCCCTCGCCGGCCGCCGCACCGCCCGAGCTCCAGCCTAAGCAGCTCTCAGCCTAACCAGCTCTGTGCTCCAGCCTAACCAGCTCTGTGCTCCATCCCAACCAGCAGCCCAACCAGCTCTGTGCTCCAGCCCAACCAGCTCTGTGCTCCAGCCTAACCAGCAGCCTAACCAGCTCTGTGCTCCAGCCCAACCAGCTCTGTGCTCCAGCCTAACAAGCTCTCCAGCCTAACCCCGGCCAGGTGGGCCGGTCTCTTCGACGGCGCCTAAGGGGTTGCGGCAGCCCTTCGAGTTCGCGCGGATTTCGCGAACTCCGAACTCGAACGAACGCAGCCGGCGGGGCCCAGCCCGAACCTCGAAACTGAACGGACCGCGCCGGCTGTGGAAGGCGCGAACTGCGAAAACGAACGAACGTTCGTGAACTCCGTTCGAACTTAGGAAAAAAGAAAACCATCGCCAGGAATTCGTTCGTTCGGCGCGCAGCATCCACCGAGCCGCGCTGAACGAACGAACTCGCGCAACTGCGCCACGTGCGCGCGTGCGGACGCGGTCTGGCCCTCAATCTCAGGTGCCCATATACACAGGCGGCACTAGCACAGTTCTGACGGTCCGCGACAGTCTGCAATCTAGCGGACTACGGGCGCGACTACCCCGGTGCGCCGCCGCCCGCCGCGGACCATTGAAGAGGGGGGGACCCGCTCAGCCTCGACGCCTCCTCGCTCACGCCTTCGCGAGTCCCCCTCGATCGACGTCCACTTGGTGCTGCCGTCACCGGTGCTCGCGTGTCGCGATGTCGCTCTGCCGAGAGGGTCATCGCCGGCGTAGGCGGAGCGGCGGGCCCTTCGTTACAGAGACAACAAAGACATTTCACCCCTCGGGCTGTTGTTGCAGACAGAAAAACAAATTTGGCGCGCGTGCGCGCAAGGTCTGCTAGTGTGTATATACAAGAGCATACACTCTCACGCCGCGCGTAGGGCCCTTAGGGGCCTAGAGAACACAACCCCCTCTCTCTTTTCTCCCAGTAAGCTAAAAGTACACGTGTGTGTATGTATGTATGTGTATGCTCTCGCCTCCTCCGCGGCCATGCCCTCCGCCCGGGCGAGCGAGGAGCGGGGACACCACCATTTCTGGAATTGTGTGTCCCCGCAGCTCTGTCCATTCTCAAGAATTCTTTTGCCAGCGATCATATATATATGCTTGAAGGTCCGTATTGGTGCTCGCCGGTACGCCGAGTGTTATCCAGTGTTGTACGACGAGTTCGTAAAATTCTTTTGCCAGCGATCATCGCATGCTGCTCTCGCCAATCCTTCTCGTCGCCGCCGCCGCCACCCGCAGCCCGGGCTTACTCAACCGCCGGGCCATGCTGTCCGTCACCACAGCGGCAGCGGTGGCCGGACGGGTAGCGCCGTCGCTAGCGGCAGAGCCAGCAACCTTTGCTCAGCGCTTCTCTGTCTCTGGCAACATCTCGCCGCTGCCGCCGCTGGGCCAATACTCGAGGTACGAGGATCAGCTCAGCACGCCGAAGGGCAGCAAGGCGCTCTCTCTTCCGGTGCGCTTCGACTTTCCTCAGCAGCTGCTTCAGATCGGCCGCTCGCTAGGCGGAATTCAGTTTGTTGACGGCTCCTCGGGCCTCAAGATCTACGTGCTGCGCGTCTCGCTGCCAGGGACCTCGCTGGCGGAGACGCCCAAAAAGTGGTTTGGCGAGGCAATCTTCAGTCCCGACGGGCAGATCGCGCGGGAGGGCGTCGAGATCGACGCGTACAAGGTGACCTCGGCCAAGGAGCTTGAGGCACCGGCGGGCGCGGCGGAGGCGCGGCGGCGGCTGGCGCTCAAGTACACTGTGATCACGCCCGCAAATCAGCGTGCCACCGACCGGTTCGCCTTTGTGGACGCGTACGAGGTCGATGGGATCGCTTACCTGCTGGTGGCGTCGGGGGGCGCGACCAAGTGGGAGGGCGGCGAGAAGGAGAGGTGCGAGCGGGTGGCCGACTCCTTCTTCATCGGCCGTGGGGCGTAGGGAGATATAGGGCATTGATAGACACGTACGATAGTTCGCTGTGAGAGTCGTGATTTCTTGTTCGTTGTTGAGCTTGAGGTTTTCAAAAATCTCTCTCATATGTCCGCACACACCGCCTTCCCCGGCCCTGTGGATGTGAGGCTGCCATTTCGAGACATTCGCCAAGAACGCTAGCTACATGGGAGGGCTTCGTGAAGGATGGATTGAAAAACATTCGAACAAAGAAGAGGCGACGGGAGGAACCGGCGGAGGATGCAGTGACGTGACACACACACACACACACACACACACACACACACACACACACACACACACACACACACACACACACACACACACACACACACACACACACACACACACACACACACACACACACACACCGCTCACCCACGCGCACTGGGCCTTGCACTTTGAATGCCGTGGGGCTCCTGTCGTCAGACGTGGAGACGCGAGGGTTGCCCCCCCTTGCCCCACCACCTCGTGTGTGTGGAGAAGCTCACCTTGCCTTGCCTCCTGCAGGTGCGCTGCGCCGGCGTGGGAGGGCTGCCAGCAGGGGGGCAGCACCGCCGGCGCAACGGAACGGTCGGTGACGCTGCGACTCGACGTCGACCTCGCACCCCCGCCCGAGTGCGGCCGCCCGTGCGCCACGCCGCTCAACCCGGCGGCGACGTGCGCCGCTTTCGAGGGCCTCTTCTCCTGCGCCGGCAGCAGCGAGCTGCTCGGCTGCAACTGCACGGGCTGCTGCGCCGGCGAGGGGGAGCTGTAGGGTTGCGTGGGGCCGTGAGTGATGCAGTGCAGAGGGGCAGAGTTTGCGCTCACGCGCGGGCGGCGGGTGGGAGGTGTCCGACGGCTGGTCTCTTCGGCTGTTGTTGACTGTTGTGTGCATTGAACAAGAGAGCAGAGGGGTTTGTCGTGCTGCGTGGCCCCTGTGGCTGTGCATCTCTCAGCGAGACCACGCGCGCT
>NW_005196843.1:8992-22221 GCF_000372725.1 Emiliania huxleyi CCMP1516
AGAGACTGGGTTAGCGAATGCCGTGGAAGACCGGGGGGTGGCTATTCGTGGCCGCGCCCCAGCGTGTGCGTGGGGGGGTATACCTTACCTTACTATAGATTGGAAGCGGTACGAAGTGTGCATTCCAAGTGCTCCAAGGACCAAGCGCCTTGGCCCTTGGCCTTTGCGGTTCTCGCGCTCTCTCGCTCACGGGTCGCTCGGCGGTACACAGGTAAGGTAAGGTAAGGTAAACTTCTCCACACACACGAGGTGGTGGGGCAAGGGGGGGCAACCCTCGCGTCTCCACGTCTGACGGTACAACAGTTTTGACAGAGTTACACACGTACATATTTAACGTAACTATCACGCATGAGAGGCATGTGACCGGTCACAACACACAAGCTCACAACTCGAACGCGCGCACACACACACTGCATAGAGCCGTGTTGCGTGTAGCGCGCGTGGTCTCGCTGAGAGATGCACAGCCACAGGGGCCACGCAGCACGACAAACCCCTCTGCTCTCTTGTTCAATGCACACAACAGTCAACAACAGCCGAAGAGACCAGCCGTCGGACACCTCCCACCCGCCGCCCGCGCGTGAGCGCAAACTCTGCCCCTCTGCACTGCATCACTCACGGCCCCACGCAACCCTACAGCTCCCCCTCGCCGGCGCAGCAGCCCGTGCAGTTGCAGCCGAGCAGCTCGCTGCTGCCGGCGCAGGAGAAGAGGCCCTCGAAAGCGGCGCACGTCGCCGCCGGGTTGAGCGGCGTGGCGCACGGGCGGCCGCACTCGGGCGGGGGTGCGAGGTCGACGTCGAGTCGCAGCGTCACCGACCGTTCCGTTGCGCCGGCGGTGCTGCCCCCCTGCTGGCAGCCCTCCCACGCCGGCGCAGCGCACCTGCAGGAGGCAAGGCAAGGTGAGCTTCTCCACACACGCAAGGCGGTGGGGGAAGAGGCTGGGCATCCCTCGCGACTCCACGTCTAGACGACAGGAGCCCCACGGCAGTTAGAGTGCAAGGCCCAATGCGCGTGGGTGAGCGTGCGTGCGTGCGTGCGTGCGTGCGTGCGTGCGTGCGTGCGTGCGTGCGTGCGTGCGTGCGTGCGTGCGTGCGTGTGTGTGTGTGTGTGTGCGTGCGTGCGTGCGTGTGTGCGTGCGTGCGTGCGTGCGTGCGTGCGTGCGTGCGTGCGTGGGAGGCGCACGTGTCGTCAGTGATGAGGCGCAGCGTGACGGCGCGGGCCTCCCAGTCCACGTCGACGCTGCCGACATGGTTCAGGTGGAGAAGCGCGCCGAGCCGCCGAGCCGCAGAGGAGAGGTCGGCGTCCGGCTCGTGCGGAGGCTCGTCGCGCGTGGCGAGGGAGGGCGGGACGGTGTGGGTGAGTGAGGACGCCGTCGCCTCGTAGAGAGGGTACGGGTTGAGGCCCGCCGCGGCCGGCTGCACGTATACGCCTCCCACGTGCCGGTCCCCGGAAAGAAAGACGACGCCGCGCGCGGCAGAGGAGCGGATCAGCCGGCGCAGCCGGCGCACCTCCGTGGGGATCAGTCCCCACCGCTCCCAGCCGTGCGCCGTCGAGAGCACCTGCACCGTCGAGAACACGAGCCGCAGATCCGCAGGCTCCCGCAGCCGCGCCTCGAGCCAAGCCCACTGCTCCTCGCCAAGCATGGTGAGCCGCCCCGCCTCCGCCTCCGCCTCCGTGTAGGGCGCGTACCGCCCGTGCGCCGCGCCGCTGTCGCGCTTGAGCTCGGAGCGGAACCAGCGCGTGTCGAGCAGAATGACCTGCGTCCGGTTGGGCGCCGCTCCGAAGGCGTGCGACGTGTAAAGCCCGCCCCGCGAGCGCCGCGGGTCGTCCTCCGCCGCGCCGAACCGCTCGAGGAAGAGATCCTTGGCGGTCTGCTTGTACGGGTTCGACGCGCCGCAGTCGTTGAGCCCGTAGTCGTGGTCGTCCGGCATGCCGATCACCGGCGTCACCGCCCGCGCGCTCGTAAACTCCTCGTGGGCGAACAGGTCCGCCCACGCAGTGCGCAGCTCCTCGCACGCCGGCTCGCTCCACGCCTCGTGCGGCCGCGCGACGTCGGCGCAGTCGCCGTACACGATGTCGCCGTTGTAAACGAAGAGGTCGGGCGCGAGCGACCCCACGGTGCGCCAGAAGGGCTGCGGCAGCGTCTGCTTCGAGCACGAGCCGTGCACGACCCGCGTCAGCACCCTGTCTGCCGACGGGAGCGGCGCTGCCACGGGCAGCGGCGGCGGCGCAGCAATCAGGTAGAAGAGCGTGTACGCGAGAGCAGCGGCGACGATCCCAAAGGAGCAGGTGATGGCTGCGGCCGGTCGGCCGGCAGGACAGGCCTTCCGCACAAAAACCTCTCGAGCTGCCGGCGCTCCGGCCGCGGCTCGCAGGTCTGGCTGCTGGAGCTCCAAGTTGTGCGGCACGACCTCGCCGTCGACGACGACGGTCCCGACTCGCGCGGCAGTCATGCAAATTGTCGCGCTGTTGGTGTGCGTGTCTCGTTGGTGTGTGCAGCTAAAAGCCGCGGGGAAGATAAGCAAAAACTCTCCGATTTCTTCAAACGGGCCGAAGATTTCTTCAAACCTTGCGTTCCTCTCGAATGAGCGATAGCCCCGCGAGGTACGAGCGGGGCGGTAGCCTTTCTTCACACCGGAGTACTGGTGCATCCAGCCCTCACACACACAGAGCCTGGCTCTGCTGTGAAAACGAAAGAGGACGTACGTGCGCCTACTTTCAAGACAACGCGTTCCTTACGACGTGCCTATGGCTGAGCCGCCCAATGGCGCTCGCCCACTTGCCTACCACAGCCGAGCGCCTCGCCCCCGGCTCTGGGCCCCGCGACAACGCTTCGCGCAGTCTTGACAATGGAAACCGACCGGCTCCGCTCCTGCCAGCGGGCCGTCCTGCTTCTGCGACGATTCTGACAGAAAAGTTTTGTCGGCCAAGTTGCTTCAGAGCCAACCACAGCTCGAACATGCAGCAGAGAGGGTGAAGTGAGGGTGCCAGGCGGTGCGCCTACATCGGGGCTGCCACGCGGGATCGCCTCCCGACCGTCGCGAGCACTCTGGAAATCCAGTGCCTCTCACCCTCGCACTTCTCTACGCATGTGCCCTTCACCATCCCGTGGGCCCACTGCGGGCCGGATGGAGTGGCGCAGGCTCGCATCACATGCGTGTGAGCGCAGCGGCCTCGCCGAGATACACTCTGATGCGCAGGGGTGCGGACCCGAGGACCGCCGGCCACCAACGGTGCGCTCAGAAGACCACTCGCCACCACGGCTCGAGTTGGGAGAAGGGGTGCGGACCCGAGGACCGCCAGCCACCATCGGTGCGCTCATGAGACCACTCCTGGGTCGCAGCGCGTCCAGTGGCAACGCCACCGACCGCTCCCCGCAGAGAGGAGGTGCCGTAGCAGCCTCCACGGCTCCGGCTGGCAATGGGTGCGGACCCGAGGACCGCCAGCCACCATCGGTGCGCTCATAAAACCACTCGCCACCACCGCTCGAGCTGGGAGAAGGGGTGCGGACCCGAGGACCGCCGGCCACCAACGGTGCGCTCATAAAACCACTCGCCACCACGGCTCGAGTTGGGAGAAGGGGTGCGGACCCGAGGACCGCCAGCCACCAACGGTGCGCTCATAAAACCACTCGCCACCACGGCTCGAGTTGGGAGAAGGGGTGCGGACCCGAGGACCGCTGGCTCGCCACCACGGCTCGAGTTGGGAGAAGGGGTGCGGACCCGAGGACCGCCAGCCACCAACGGTGCGCTCATAAAACCACTCGCCACCACGGCTCGAGTTGGGAGAAGGGGTGCGGACCCGAGGACCGCCAGCCACCATCGGTGCGCTCATGAGACCACTCGCCACCACGGCTCGAGCTGGGAGAAGGGATGCGGACCCGAGGACCGCCAGCCACCATCGGTGCGCTCATGAGACCACTCGCCACCACGGCTCGAGTTGGGAGAAGGGGTGCGGACCCGAGGACCGCCAGCCACCAGCAGTGCGCTCATGAGACCACTCGCCACTTCTACGGCTCGAGCCGGGAGAAAGGGTGGCTAGCCACCGCGAGGAACAGGTGAGCTGATGCGAGCCGCTCGCCGCCGCCGAGGCGCGAGACGGAGAGGGGTGCGGACCCGAAGACCGCTAGCGCCGTCATTGCGCACTAGTGACTCCACTACAGTCGCTCTCGTGCGCTCCTGTCGAGCTCTCGTGCGCTCAGGGGAAGGATGAAATTTGTACACATCATGTAAACGAATGATCTCGATCCCTCCACACGGGACTCAATGGAAACGAGCTCTCTCGATCCTAACCCACTTCAATACTTACTCGATGGAGGTTCAGCGGGTTAGGGTCCCCGTCGGTACACCAACCCGACCGGCGCGGGACCCTATCGGAGCCCCGCGTTCCTCATATCCATTGAGCCCCACGTTGTGGACGGCGAGCTCCCTACTACTGATCACCCCAGCATGACGGGGATGCATGAATGGAGGATGGGAAGAATGAGCGATAGCCCCGCGAGGTACGAGCGGGGCGGTAGCCTTTCTTCACACCGGAGTACTGGTGCATCCAGCCCTCACACACAGAGCCTGGCTCTGCTGTGAAAACGAAAGAGGACGTACGTGCGCCTACTTTCAAGACAACGCGTTCCTTACGACGTGCCTATGGCTGAGCCGCCCAATGGCGCTCGCCCACTTGCCTACCACAGCCGAGCGCCTCGCCCCCGGCTCTGGGCCCCGCGACAACGCTTCGCGCACCCACCGACCTTCCCCTTCTCTGCCACCATGCAGGGCGTGAGGGCGATGGCGTCAAACCTCGCCTGTTCACATCTATCATTCACAGGTCGCTCACAGAGCACCTGTCGCGTGTGTCGCCCCCCCGCGCTCTGCGCTCGCTGGGCGCCCATCGCGGACAATCGAGGGCGGCACGCCCACGATAATGACCCAATGACGATCGGCCCCCCGCGCTAGCCGCTCGCTGGGTGCCTCTCGCCGACGATCGAGGGCGTGGCACGCCCACGATAGCAACTCAATGATAGCGTCGGAGCCTTGCCTATTCACTCGCACCCTCCCGAGTGCCCTCGGGGCGCACTGCATCGCTCGCGACGTGCCGCCGTGTGGCGCGCGACGCAAACCAGAGGCAGCTGCTCGAGTCGATCGAGCGCGACGCTCTACTTCGCTGCGTCGAACGACCTCTCGGCGCGCCACACATGCGCTCGCCGCCTTCGCGAGGCGCCCTGCGCCTCCTCTACACGCACCGCACGCCTTCGCGCCGCGTGCCGTTGGCGAGAAGGCCGCCTGCAGCCGCAGCCGCCTCTCCGCCTCTCACACGAGCATGCCTCATCTCGGCATACCCAGAGACTCATAGCGGCCGCCCGCTCGAGCGCGCCCCGCGCCTCGCTAGGGCTCACCGTGCCGCTCTAGCGCGCCCCTCAGCCAGACAGGCACCCTCCCGAGTGCCCTCGGGGCGCTTCATCGCCCGCGACGCGCCGCCGTGTGGCGCACGACGCAAACCAGAGGCAGCTGCTCGAGTCGATCGAGCGCGACGCTCTACTTCGCTGCGTCGAACGACCTCTCGGCGCGCCACACATGCGCTGGCCGCCTTCGCGAGGCGCCCTGCGCCTCCTCTACTCGCACCGCACGCCTTCGCGCCGCGTGCCTTTGGCGAGAAGGCCGCCTGCAGCCGCAGCCGCCTCTCCGCCTCTCACACGAGCATGCCTCATCTCGGCATACTCAGAGACTCATAGCGGCCGCCCGCTCGGGCGCGCCCCGCGCCTCGCTAGTGCTCACCGTGCCGCTCTAGCGCGCCCCTCAGCCAGACAGGCACCCTCCCGAGTGCCCTCGGGGCGCTTCATCGCCCGCGACGCGCCGCCGTGTGGCGCACGACGCAAACCAGAGGCAGCTGCTCGAGTCGATCGAGCGCGACGCTCTACTTCGCTGCGTCGAACGACCTCTCGGCGCGCCACACATGCGCTGGCCGCCTTCGCGAGGCGCCCTGTGCCTCCTCTACTCGCACCGCACGCCTTCGCGCCGCATGCCTTTGGCGAGAAGGCCGCCTGCAGCCGCAGCCGCCTCTCCGCCTCTCACACGAGCATGCCTCATCTCGGCATACTCAGAGATTCATAGCGGCCGCCCGCTCGGGCGCGTCCCGCGCCTCGCTAGTGCTCACCGTGCCGCTCTAGCGCGCCCCTCAGCCAGACAGGCACCCTCCCGAGTGCCCTCGAGGCGCTTCATCGCCCGCGACGCGCCGCCGTGTGGCGCACGACGCAAACCAGAGGCAGCTGCTCGAGTCGATCGAGCGCGACGCTCTACTTCGCTGCGTCGAACGACCTCTCGGCGCGCCACACATGCGCTCGCCGCCTTCGCGAGGCACCCTCCCGAGTGCCCTCGAGGCGCCCCCTAGCTCGCGGCGTGCCTCCTCGTGGCGCGAGATGCAGACCAAAGGCGGCTGCTCGAGTCGATCGAGCACGACGCTCTACTTCGCTGCGTCGAACGACCTCTCGGCGCGCCACACATGCGCTCGCCGCCTTCGCGAGGCGGGCCGCGCCTCCTCTACACGCACCGCACGCCTTCGCGCCGCGTGCCTTTGGCGAGAAGGCCGCCTGCAGCCGCAGCCGCCTCTCCGCCTCTCACACGAGCATGCCTCATCTCGGCATACCCAGAGATTCATAGCGGCTGCCCGCTCGAGCGCGCCCCGCGCCTCGCTAGGGCTCACCGTGCCGCTGTAGCGCGCCCCTCAGCCAGACAGGCACCCTCCCGAGTGCCCTCGAGGCGCTTCATCGCCCGCGACGCGCCGCCGTGTGGCGCACGACGCAAACCAGAGGCAGCTGCTCGAGTCGATCGAGCGCGACGCTCTACTTCGCTGCGTCGAACGACCTCTCGGCGCGCCACACATGCGCTGGCCGCCTTCGCGAGGCGCCCTGTGCCTCCCTTACACGCACCGCACGCCTTCGCGCCGCGTGCCTTCGGCGAGAAGGCCGCCTGCAGCCGCAGCCGCCTCTCCGCCTCTCACACGAGCATGCCTCATCTCGGCATACTCAGAGATTCATAGCGGCCGCCCGCTCGAGCGCGCCCCGCGCCTCGCTAGTGCTCACCGTGCCGCTCTAGCGCGCCCCTCAGCCAGACAGGCACCCTCCCGAGTGCCCTCGAGGCGCTTCATCGCCCGCGACGCGCCGCCGTGTGGCGCACGACGCAAACCAGAGGCAGCTGCTCGGGTCGATCGAGCGCGACGCTCTACTTCGCTGCGTCGAACGACCTCTCGGCGCGCCACACATGCGCTCGCCGCCTTCGCGAGGCGGGCCGCGCCTCCTCTACACGCACCGCACGCCTTCGCGTCACGTGCCTTTGGCGAGAAGGCCGCCTGCAGCCGCAGCCGCCTCTCCGCCTCTCACACGAGCATGCCTCATCTCGGCATACTCAGAGACTCATAGCGGCCGCCCGCTCGAGCGCGCCCCGCGCCTCGCTAGGGCTCACCGTGCCGCTGTAGCGCGCCCCTCAGCCAGACAGGCACCCTCCCGAGTGCCCTCGGGGCGCTTCATCGCCCGCGACGCGCCGCCGTGTGGCGCACGACGCAAACCAGAGGCAGCTGCTCGAGTCGATCGAGCGCGACGCTCTACTTCGCTGCGTCGAACGACCTCTCGGCGCGCCACACATGCGCTGGCCGCCTTCGCGAGGCGCCCTGCGCCTCCTCTACACGCACCGCACGCCTTCGCGCCGTGGTGCCTTTGGCGAGAAAGCCGCCTGCAGCCGCAGTCGCCTCTCCGCCTCTCACACGAGCATGCCTCATCTCGGCATACTCAGAGACTCATAGCGGCCGCCCGCTCGGGCGCGCCCCGCGCCTCGCTAGGGCTCACCATGCCGCTGTAGCGCGCCCCTCAGCCAGACAGGCACCCTCCCGAGTGCCCTCGAGGCGCTTCATCGCCCGCGACGCGCCGCCGTGTGGCGCACGACGCAAACCAGAGGCAGCTGCTCGAGTCGATCGAGCGCGACGCCCGACTCCGCCGCGCTGGGCGACCTCTCGGCGCGCCACACATGCGCTGGCCGCCTTCGCGAGGCGCCCTGCGCCTCCTCTACACGCACCGCACGCCTTCGCGCCGCGTGCCGTTGGCGAGAAGGGCCGCCTGCAGCCGCAGCCACCTCTCCGCCTCTCACACGAGCATGCCTCATCTCGGCATACTCAGACGTTCATAGCGGCCGCCCGCTCGAGCGCGCCCCGCGCCTCGCTAGGGCTCACCGTGCCGCTGTAGCGCGCCCCTCAGCCAGACAGGCACCCTCCCGAGTGCCCTCGAGGCGCTTCATCGCCCGCGACGCGCCGCCGTGTGGCGCACGACGCAAACCAGAGGCAGCTGCTCGAGTCGATCGAGCGCGACGCTCTACTTCGCTGCGTCGAACGACCTCTCGGCGCGCCACACATGCGCTGGCCGCCTTCGCGAGGCGGGCCGCGCCTCCTCTACACGCACCGCACGCCTTCGCGTCACGTGCCTTTGGCGAGAAGGCCGCCTGCAGCCGCAGCCGCCTCGCCGCCTCTTACACGAGCATGCCTCATCTCGGCATACTCAGAGACTCATAGCGGCCGCCCGCTCGAGCGCGCCCCGCGCCTCGCTAGGGCTCACCGGGCTGCTCTAGTGCGCCCCTCAGCCGCGCAGGCGCCCTCTCGGGTGCCCCTGGGGCGCTACATCGCTATCGACGCGCCGCCGTGTGGCGCACGATGCAGACCAGAGGCAACGGCTTGAGCGCGACGCTCGACTCGGCCCCGTCGCGCGACCTCTCGGTGCGCTCTACACATGGGCCACCTTTGCGAGGTGTGCCGCGGCCGTGGTGGTTATCTACTCCGCCTACACGCGCAGATCGACCAACGCTCGAGTCGACAGTCGCTCGGCCTAACCTGCTTTGCTCTTGCAGCAGCAGGATCGCTTGTCTCTCGCTGCGCGCCTCCGCTGCCTTCGCGCAAGCAATCGTATCAAGGTGAGCAATCGAGAATAGCTAGCATATCCCGCCCGTAGCGACACACTTCGGTGCCGCTCAGCGAGCACTCGGTCGCCACAACGAACACTGACTGACCCACATGGACATCGGTCCTGAGGTGGGCGAACTCTCCGGAGGAGTTGTGCCCGGGACATGTGGGAGCGGCCCGTGGCGAGTGCCCCACGGGCCTTGCTATACGAGTGCCGCCCCGTCCCCTACCGGCCTAGCCGGGAGGTTCAGCGGGTTAGGGTCCCCGTCGGTACACCAACCCGACCGGCGCGGGACCCTATCGGAGCCCCGCGTTCCTCATATCCATTGAGCCCCACGTTGTGGACGGCGAGCTCCCTACTACTGATCACCCCAGCATGACGGGGATGCATGAATGGAGGATGGGAAGAAGAGTCGAACTCTCCATGACCGGCCATGCGTGCCCCTGGCTCACCTCCCTCGACGAGGACGTCGAGGCCTACGTCCGCTCTGTCGCTGAGGACGCCGAAAGCGACTCGGACCTCGACGGCATCGTGGATCTCCTCGCCGCTCATGGCATCGGCACCGAGGGGTCAGAGGACATACGAGCAGAGGCCTGCGCGAACAGTCAGCAACGGCTGCGCCTGCTTCGGGCCGTGTTGAGAGGACATCCACGGCATGTTGTGGCGAAAATGGCGGAGGCGGACGCGGTGGCGACGTCAGCAGCTGCAGCAGCAGCGGTGGCGGCGGCAGCGGCTCCGGCCGCAGCAGCAGCCGCAGCAGCGGCCGCAGCAGCGGCCGCAGCTGCTGCGCCAGCGGTGCTAGCCCCACGGGCGGCCGCTCCCTCACGGCGCCGCTGGCGCCGCCGACGCCGAGCACGGCCGAGCTGACGCTGCTCGAGGTTGTGCCGGCCGCCAGCGCGGCGCTGGCGAGGCACGTTCTGCGGTGCGAGGGAGGCGACGTGCAGGCGGCGATAGAGGTCCTGCTCGGCGGCAGCCTCGAGACGCTCGAGGAGGAGATGCGGGCTGAGCAGCTGCGCGCGGCGCAGCTGGAGGTGGCCGCCGCCGCGCAGCAGCAGCGGCAGCGCAAGGTGGACCGCCGTCGCGTGCTCGGGCGGTACGACGCGCAGCGCGATTTTGACGCGGAGGGCGGGGCGCCTCCGCCGCTCGAGCCGCCGCGGCTGCCGTACGCGCAGAGCCGCAAGGAGGCGGTTGGGGGCAACCGGACGATGTACCGCGACGGCGAGGCGGTCTATGTCAAGGGGAACCCGAAGCAGGAGAGCAAGTGGGAGAAGAAAGAGGAGTGGGACGGCGGCTCGACCGGCCGCGTCAAGACCAAGGGCAAGCGCGGGCCCGGCTGGAGGTAACGGGGTGCGTCACTGCGAGCATTGCGCTGTTTCGCCGCTGTTCACCATAAAACGTGACGAACGGGGCTAGCTTTTACACATATCGACGGTGTCTTACCGTACGTATATGGCTATGGGTACCTGCGACGGTGTAACTCGAGACCCAATGCAGTTTTGCGACGGTGTATCATTCACTTTATGCCACCGTTGCATATCCGGATATGCAACGGTAAAGTGAATGATACACCGTCGCAGTACCTAGCTCTGGATTGTGTTTCTAGAGTATAGTATAGGGGCAGGTGTGTACTTTTTTTGCTTGGGCGGACCTGATGCTGAAATTCTGCAAAAACCTGGCCGGCCCCTGCGGTGCCCCTACCTACCTACCTACCTACCTACCTTACTTATGGGAAACTAAAGAAGAAATCGCTCGTGGGTGAAGCTGGGGTACTATACCAACTAGAGTGATGGTTGGTGGTACTCTCCTGCAACCACAGTCCTTCTTGTGACATGGCAGGCCACTCTCAAGCCCTACAAGCATCAGATCACCCATTTGGGGAGGGTGGTTGACATCGTGATTTCCGCGGAAAATTTCTTTTTTTGATAATTCCAGCTTGAAGAGAGGGAAAAACCCGACGGGATGGCCCAGACCTACCCTACCTACTGTCTCGCCCCCTCCGTCCGCGCCACCTTGCCCTCCCGCATGGTGCATGTGTTTTCGCATGATATGACATGGCATGCAGATGTAGACCCGTGTGGACACACCAGATCATGAAATTCAGATCGTTTCTTAGAGCTCTTCCCAACAAGACAAGATCATGCACGTTTAAGGGGCGGCACCGGGAGCCTCGGGGCAGCCCAGTGAGCGTCGCCGCCGCCATGCATGAAGCTCATAACCGTGGCCCAGCCACCGATATGAGATCGGCTCGTCGGGCCAACCCCCTGATTTTCCTCGAAAAAGGCTGCGAAATGAGGTGTAAAATCAAGGGCCCGGAAGTTCTGACCTGGGGGGGTCCTCGGCCTGCACGACCCCCCCCCCCAGCGTGTGGTGAAGGCGCTGGGGGGGGCGGGACCCCCCCCCTAGCATGTGGTGAAGCCTCGGGACCCCCCCCCCCGCCTCGGGACCCCCCCTAGAGGCTCGCACCTGCACGTGTGGGCGCGTATCTGACACAAGCACCTAGCGTGTGGGCGCGAGCCTTGGCTAAGCTGCGCGCC
Organism: Emiliania huxleyi CCMP1516; assembly: GCF_000372725.1. NCBI lineage: Eukaryota > Haptophyta > Isochrysidales > Noelaerhabdaceae > Emiliania > Emiliania huxleyi. Next base: position 20,456 of record NW_005196843.1, read on the forward strand.
TACACGTGCAGGCGCTTATTTTTGCCGCACTTTCCGGGGTTTGCCCTCGCTGCTCGGTGTGAATCATCTGTCCGGCGTCCACCCATACCGCGTTGGTGTCCAGTCAGTTCGAAGACCCCCTATCTGGGAAGGGGTTAAAGCACCTCGGTGGCCGGACACCGAAGCACCTTCTATGGCCCTCCTCCTCATCCTCCCGCTCGCTGCTAGCCTCGTCCCGCAGCCGATGCGGCGCCGCGCGGTCCTGTCTGCGCCGCCGCTCGTGGCGGCTGGCCTCCTTTCCCCGCTGGCGTTCGGCTGCGGCTGCGGCTGTGGCGGGCTGATCCATCCGCCGAGCGCTCTGGCCATCTCGGCGACGACGATGACCGGCAAAACGCGCCCCGACCTCGGCGTCGTTCTCGTCGACCAGGTGTCACAGCAAGGCCAGACTCTCAGCGCTGACCTCGTCGTCGCCGGCGGGCTGATCTGCTCGGTCGCATTCGACAGCAAGTGGAAGCTTGCAGAGGGCGGCTATTACGACGTGGAGGCGAACACCCGCGACGGGGAGGCCGCCTTTCTGCAGCGCGTGGCGCTGCCCAAGGGCTCGACGCTCGACTCGCTGCCCGCCAAGTGGTTCACCTCCGCCGTCCTTGGAGTGGACGGGCGGTACGGTGCGTATGGGGCTCCTGTCGACGGCAAGGTGATCGCCGACGCCACGTCGAGCGGCAAGCGGCTTGTCGACATCTCCTTCACGTCGCTCTCTCCGGGCGGCGCCGAATCTGCGCGCAAGCCTAGATGCCAACCAGCTCCCGAGAGGGCAATGTGCAGGCTCCCTTGCTGCTTCACGGTCGCCCATGCCTTCGCGCCGGATATCGCCCGCCCGAGTTCACCCGATGCTCCAAGTCCCTCACGCCTCGTGTGTGAACACCAGTCGCGCAAGGCGGTCGTTTCTGCGGTGCAACCCGCCGGCTCCACCGACGCGCTGCTGCTCGTCGCGGGCGCGTCCGCTATGTGGCAAAGACAGAGTGGCCGCACGCCGCGCCGGACCCTTCCTTGGGCCTGCCCTCAGGCGCGTCCGCGGCGCGGTGGAAAAAGTCTGGCGCCGAGGCGGACGCGCGGGCCGCCGCGCAGTCCCTGCGCGTCGTCGGCACGCGCAAGACGGCGCTGGCGCCGGAGGTGCAGCCTCTCCCCGAAACCCCTCGGCACCCGCGTACAAGTTGCATTCGGCATCAACCTCGCCTCGACGTCTCCCCGCAGGCGCCCTCCGACTACCGCTTCGGCAAGACGACGGGGCCGAGCAGTATGAAGTCGCGCAACGATGGCCCCGACTACTCCAAGTACGCCGCTGACGACGCGGATTGAGCCGGTCACGGACTGTTCGGGCGCCGCGGCGTCTCAGTGCGAACGCTTGTGTGCGAAACGTCTCTTTTTGTATAGACGCGATCAATTACACACATGCCCCCTTGGAACCTAATGCACATATGACCAAGTGACGTCCAGGGACGCGACAGGCTCCGCACTTGTATCAAGCTTGGACTGGAATACTGAATAATGGAATAACAAATAATGGAAGTGAGAGCGCTCACACAAGCGACCAGAGTGATTCAGGCTGACGCGAGGTCTGGTTCGCTCGGCGGAGCTCAACCGCCCCACGGCGGGGCGGGCTGGGCGAGATGGTGGTCTGCGCCTCAAGGTCGACCCCGCCAGGCGGAGAAGGTGGGAGCGACGGCGGGCCGAGCGCCGGGGGTGGTATCGTGATCTTCAGTGCGTCAACGGTCTTCTCCAGCGTG
>NW_005196842.1:0-1404 GCF_000372725.1 Emiliania huxleyi CCMP1516
CCTCCTGCGCATCACTGCTGTCGGGGTTGCCAACAATCAGACCTTTTCCAATTGGGAGCAGGCTCCTCTGAGCAGTGCCCAAGTGGCGTACGCTGGCTTGGACGCGCTGGTGGCACTTGCTGCGTTTGGGCCCCTTGATGATCTGGTCTCGTTCAACGCAAACCCGTTGTCGCAGCATACCTGGGTAGCGCTCCCAGGTCGTGGCGGCGATGATGGCGATGGCGATGGCGACGACGATGAAGATGGCGACGGCGATGGCGATGGAGGTGCTGACGATGGTGGTCAAAAAAAGAAAGCGAAGGGCAAAAGAATGAAGGCACCACTCGGCGCGGTTGTCCATACTTGGGCCGCTGGAAGGACCCGTGACGGCATCCTCTTCAACAACGACTGCACAGTGTGTGGCGTGTGGGACACCAACGCGGTATGGGTGGACGCTAGACGGGCGATGACGGTCACACAGGAGCGACACACAGAACCACAAGACAAGACACTCAGCCAACGACACATCCTAAGCGAACTCCCTAGTCGCCCGCGGCCGGACTCCATCCGTCCGGCACGCGTCGCTGGGCGCTCAGACAGAGCCGCGTCCCCTGCTCGCCACCCCGACGCCCAAGGCGCCCGAATCGAACGACAGGCGGCACGCGAAGACTGGTTGCAATCCCGCCGACCGCGAGGCCGCGGGATGATGCGTGCGTCACACGTTCAGAGCTCCACCGCATCCGAGTTGGGAGCCGAACCCTCTGAGAATCGATGTGCATCCCTGCGGGCGAGCGCCACTGGAGGATCCCGCCCACACGGAAGGGTGAAAACAGCCGCGGGCCACGCGCGCGCTTCGGTGAGAATCGCAACATCTCGTCTGTCTACGCCACCGGCGGCAAAAGCTTCCCCAACGTGTACAGCCACAAGGTCTACCTCAAGCGTGTCGACATTGGCGCGGCATAGATGCCGGCATAGATCCGGCCGCGCGCTTTCCCGCGCACTCGACACTCACTGGCGCCGATGCAGGCGCCATGACGGATTGGGCGGAGAAGCGGCTCCTCGAGGTGATTGGAGAGGAGGATGAGGTCGTCCTCGCGTATGTGAAAGGCATACTGCAGGCCGGGGGCTCGCCCGAGGCCAAGGCCATCCACGTGACGCTTGACGGCTTTCTCGGTGCAGTCTCAACGCACTGCCCGCTCGGAGCGAGATATACGAGAGCGGCTACTTCTCGCCGAGCGTCTCCATGTGGCGGCGCCTCGATCCCGCGCCCCCTCCCACCAGGCGCCAAGACGACCGGCTTTGTCTCCTCGCTGTGGGAGGTGCTGCTTGATGCGCAGCAGCAGTCGGATGGCGTGCCGGCGGCGCTGCGGCAGGCTGTGGCTGCGAAGCGGCAGGCCGAGGGGGAGGCGGGGGCGGAGGCGGCGC
>NW_005196841.1:0-1404 GCF_000372725.1 Emiliania huxleyi CCMP1516
CTTTTTTTTTTTCCCCTTTTTTTCAATCAACTTTCAAAAGAACCAAGGTTGGACCCAGAAAAAAATATTTAAAGCTTTTAGAGGGGCTTTTTGGGTCTCTTTTTGTCGGCCTTCCCTGGAACTGCGTAAGGGGGCGGCAGGTATCTTTGAGGGGGCCGGTCTTTGGCCGTGCTTTAAAAAAACCGGGGGGTTGGGGGCTTTTTTTCCCAGAAGGGGCCCAGATTTTTTTCCTTTGGGGTCCCGGGGGGCCCCATTTTTTTCGGAAGGGACGGGGCCCTCCGTACCGGGAAACAGGGTCCGGAGGGGCTTTCCCGTCCTCAAAACAGGGTCCCAAGGGCAGTTTTGTGTTCCCCCCCCCCCCCCCGGGGTGCCCCCCCCCCCCCCTCGCCCTCTAGCCGCCCCCCTCACCGCCCACACCCACCCACCCACACCCACACCTTAGCCAGTTGCGGCGGCCTCCGCAGGTGCGGACGATTGCGCGGCCTTTTGCGCCAGACGCCAGACGTGGTTGATAGATTCTCGCTCCTGTGGGCAGTTCTCCGCATCACGGGTAGAGCGAGCTCCCGAGGTGCTACCCGCCCGCTGCGCGCATTGGACTCCCAAGTCGATACGAGCGCGCCGCGCGTGGAGCACGCGGCGCGCTCGCATCGATTCGCCACTTCCAGCGTGAGGGGGTGTGTAAATAGCTTCAAACAATCAAAGGAGGACCAAGCGCACCAGCGAGACAAGGGACCGTTCTTACTACTAATGCCCTCAAACCAGGGACCTTTGGCAAAGGGGCTGGGAATCGAATGCTGCGCTCTCCCACCCGCCCCCCCGCGCCGCCCGCCCCCGCACCCGTCGAATTCATCGGGACGCGGGGGCTCTCTCGGCTACGGACGGCCTACGGGACCGGCCCCAGCTTCGGCTGAGGGCTGAGGCAGTGGTAGTGGTAGAGCCCGACAAGCTGCCGAGCCCGAGGAAGGAGGTGGGGTCCTCACCCGCCGTCACCCCGGCGGCCCGCGCACGCACGCCGTCTAGCGCAGCGCGAACTCGCTCTGAGCCTAGCGCAGCGCGAGATTTGCGCAGCAATCCGGCCGGGCAACCCTTGAAAGCAGTTTTTTTCTTGCCCTCGTGCACAATCCCCAACAACAAGAGTTGTTTGGTATTGCTAAAAATCTCTCTCAATCCCCACAATTTCCTTAACGGAGTCGCTTAGGCGGCTCCGGTGGTGAGCCGGTGTGTGTGCCAGTCCGCGCCAGTCCGCGCCCTTGTCATTTCCTCCTCTGTCGCTTCGTTCTCTTCTGCCTCGTCCTGTGACGCCGCCGCCTGCCGGTCGCTTACAGCACGAATTTTTCTTTTTTCGAAAACGCGGTTTGCCTGCTGACCGCCTTGTTGCCCGTCCGAGGCCACCTAAAGCTGGCC
>NW_005196840.1:0-1404 GCF_000372725.1 Emiliania huxleyi CCMP1516
CAACGCGGGAAGTTGCACCGTACCCCCCAGAAGTGTTGGGCATGAAACATCGCGTGTGAAGGACTAGCAGAGCCATTGTCTTGCAGGGGCGGGGGGTTTTTAAATATGAGGAGTGTCTTGGTGTGTGTGGGGGGGCCGTTATTCACTTTTATTGGGGGGGGGGGGGGGGAGTCAAAGTTGGCGATCGTTGCGAGATTCGCCAGCATGCCACCCTCTAGAAGCTAGAATGTGATTGGGTAGTTCACTATGTCAAAACTACGTTCAGTGAGGCCAAAGTGAGTTTATGCATGTGTGAGAACGGTACGGCTACGCCTACGGGACACGAGGTCGAGGATAGAGGGGCGTGTTCTCGGGTCCGTTGGCCTCTTTCGTAGGGAAGAATTTTGATACCCGTCAAGACGCCTGCTGGGGGCAGCTTTGCGATGAAGCCGTTTGTTCCCCCAGCAAGGCACACACAAGACAGATAGGAGGCGAAAGGGGATGGTGGTGGGTTCGACGAGGAGAGAGGGAGCGCGCACAGACTGACGTCAGCTCTGCTCCTGAAGTACACCTCTGAAAGACACCTTCAGAGGTGTGGTGCACCTCTGAGGCACCTCAGAGGAAACGCTGCACTTCTTTTATCGATCTCGTCGCCAGACTCCGATTTCTCTTTGTCGGGCCATGTGCCGCTCGCTCGTCCGCCCAAGTGACTCGGACGCGCGGTCGAGGGCACCCCACCGTTCCTGGGGCGCGCTGGCGCTCGCCCACAATCGTCCCCCACCCATCCACCCTTTTGTCTTTGAGGCTGTCGCTCCGAGAAAACTTGTCTCGCAGCTGCGAGAAATTACCTCTTAATCTAAGCGACATTAGCATGTGCTATAATATGGTGCCCCGTCGAGGTCGCAGTGGTGTACCTATTTTGTGCCAGTGTGTGTGCGCGCCAGTATTTTTGAACCAAGACACAAGACCATGGGACGGCCGTACTTTGCGCGTGCGCGCGGCCTGCTATGCGCGCGCCCGTCCCGGCGGAGCGAGCGCCCGGCCGCGGACCTGACCAGCCTCGCCGCCCGCCCATGCCGACTTCCGCCCTCCCGCCGCCCTCCCCCCTTTCTGCCCCTCCGCCTTCGCCATCCCCCATCTGTGCATTCCACTCCGTTCGCTCCCTCCCGCTTGGCGCCCATCCCGCCCTCCGCCCGCCCTCCCCCCTTCCTGCCCCTCCGCCTTCGCTATCCCCCATCTGTGCGTTCCACTCCGTCCGCTCCCTCCCGCTTGGCGCCCATCCCGCCCTCCGCCCTCGCCCCCCGCCCCTGTCCTGGCTGGCCTGGGTGGCACCTCCTCATCATCACGCGCCAAGTGGGAGGGAAGTGGACGGGGCCCTGCGCCGACCTAGCCCTAAACGGAATGGGGCGCCCAACACGGCCCGGA
>NW_005196839.1:0-1403 GCF_000372725.1 Emiliania huxleyi CCMP1516
GGGGGGAGGCCCCGGGGGCACGGCCACCCTCGGTTGTTCCCTTTTAGCCGCGTTGCGGTGGCCGCGTTTTGGTTTTTTGGGATTGACGCAAGTGGCTTTAACTTTCTCGGCGCCGCCGCTTCAGGATGGACCAGGCGGACTGCTAGGGGCTGGAAGTGAAGGTGGGAGCGAGGATTGGTACAGTTAGTGGGAAGGGTGTAGATCACTCACTGTACTACTAGTACGCGTTATACTTACACGCATGCCATGCCATTTTTCTTCATCTCTGTTTCAAAACCCGATGGTCCTGTATCCTTTCACAGTCGACAGTCCACACACACACACACAGAAAAAAAACTGTGTTCAGTTTTCAAAGGCAAAACACGACGCTCTGCGGTTGGTGCACCCCTCACACTGACACATTCCCCTCATCCCTTACCCTTGGCTGAGCACATCTACCTGCGAGCTAGTCTCTCCGCATTCTCTCCCCTAGTCATCCGCCCGCGCCGCGCGCCATCTAATGGGCGTCTAGTGCAGCCACTGACGGCACTATTCCAAAGGAGCGGTCGATGCCTCGCCTAGAGTTCGGGTGGACTTGCGCACTGCTTAGCCCTGAGGGGGGAGTGTGTGTGAGGTGGTGTAATGTTGTCCCGTTTCAGGCGGCAGGTCAGGGGATTAGCCGGGAGGATTCGGCAGCTCAGCCGGGGGCTGAGCGTCTGCAGGCAGCCTTCCGCTCACGCCGAAATTCACAGCCCTCCCGGGCCGACGGGGTGCTCCTTGGATCGGGCCCCGCTCCCCGCTTTTCCTGTACCTGGACTGTCCGGGTCAGGAGGGTGAGAGTATTGGGTGGGCGAGGGAAGTACATCTGGCGGGTGGCGATTGAGGGACAGCAAGAGGGCTGATTGGGGGGTCAATGGGCGCGCGGGCGGCGCTTCGTGGTCCTGGGCGAGCAGGGGCAGTGGTTAGGAATCTTGGGCCTGGAGATATGAGGATTGTCGAGATGTCGTGCGAGAGCGGTAGGTGGGGGAAGGTAGCGCGGCTGGAGAGTGGTGTCCGAGGGACAGTGATGAGTTGTCAGTTGGGGCGCGAGACGCGCGGGACAGTGTTGGAGGCGGCCAGTGAGGTAGGGTTGGCTTTGAGCAGTGCAGCGAGTGTGTGGTCAAGCGTGGGAGCGGCGCGCGAGCACCGGACTTTTTTGCTGTGCGAGTCGAGTTCGTGGCCGGTGCGCGGGAAACTCGCCGAAAACCCGCGCAGCCGGCCGATTGTACGACCGAGGTCGCTGATTGTACGACCGAGGTCGCAGAGCCTTGGCGACGCGACGCGCACGTCGCCAAGGAGTTCGTAAAATGTCAGAGTTTTTTTGAGCTTAGCCTTCGATGTTATGAAACAAACGCAAGGCGGACATGGCATATCGCTCTCGGGCC
>NW_005196838.1:0-1403 GCF_000372725.1 Emiliania huxleyi CCMP1516
GGACGTGGAAGGAGATGGCGCATTGGGTTTCCCTGGGAAGACGTAGAACTTGCACGCCGGTCAGCCCCGCGGCAGACGGCCGGTTGAGTTAGATGTAGCGCCCCAACGCGTTGATCTCCACCTCCGACATCGCGTTCGACAACACGCTCGCGTCTGACTTCACCAGCGCGTTGCCCGTGTAGGTCTCAGCCGTCGAGCCGAGATAGACGTCGACGTCCGTGAGCCGCTCCGCGCAGCAGTCGTTGCGGTTCTGCAACCGCGCGTAGCGCGCATACACCTCGCTCCCGAGGTGGACGCCCCACCACTGGCTTGTGTATTGGCCGCACTCGGCCCACGGCCGTCCCGTCGTGCTGTCGGCGTATGACAGGTCGCTCACGGGCGCCTGCTTGTCGAACAAGCTCGAGTCCTGGTACGTGGGGGCGGCGCGGAGGTCGAGCAGCTGCACGTGAGGCGGCGGCGGCGACGGCGAGGCGGACGGCGGCGGCGGCGACGGCGAGGCCGACGGAGGCGGCGGGGACGGCGACGCGGAGGGAGGCGGTGGCGACGGCGACGCGGAAGGAGATGGACCATTGCGATTTCCTGCGAAGACGTAGAACTTGCACACCGTCAGCCCCGCCGCAGACGGCCGGTTGAGGTAGATGTAGCGCCCCAACGCGTTGATCTCCACCTCCAACATCACGTTCGACAACACGCTCACGTCTGACTTCACCAGCGCGTTGCCCGTGTACGTCTCCGCCGTCGAGCCGAGATAGATGTCGACGTCCGTCAGCCGCTCCGCGCAGCAGTCGTTGCGGTTCTGCAGCCGCACGTAGCCCACATACACCTCGCTCCCGAGGTCGACGCCCCACCACTGGCTTGTGTATTGGCCGCACTCGGCCCACGGCCGTCCCGTCGTGCTGTCGGCGTATGACAGGTCGCTCACGGGCGCCTGCTTGTCGAACAAGCTCGAGTCCTGGTACGTGGTGGCGGCGCGGAGGTCGAGCAGCTGCACGTCAGGCGGCGGCGGCGACGGCGAGGCGGACGGCGGCGGCGGCGACGGCGAGGCGGACGGCGGCGGCGCAGGCAAGGCGGAGGGAGGCGGCGGCAGAGGCGGCGGCGGCGACGGCGAGGCGGACGGAGGTGGCGGCGAGGGCGAGGCGGACGGCGGCGGCGGAGAGGGCGAGGCGGACGGAGGCGGCGCCGTCGGCGGCGAGAAGCCGCACGCCTCCGCCCTGGCCTGGTGCTGGCAGGGGGAGAGCGCGAGAACGCGCCCACGGCCGGCGAGGCGGCGGAGCCCATGAGTGCCGTCCAACGGCGGCGGTAGGGCAAGAGCATGCGATGCTTGGGAGGACTTGGAGTTAGGCGGAGAGATGCCATTGACGCTCGTTCGCCTTACGCGAGCGCCGGCAGCCGAAAATCCTGCC
>NW_005196837.1:0-1605 GCF_000372725.1 Emiliania huxleyi CCMP1516
CTGCAAGTCCAACACGCCGCACGATCGGTGCATGCTGTACGCCCACAGGGACGGCGCGGAGCTCACGCTGGGCTCGCTGGTGCGCGACGGGCCGCCGGACCGCCCGTTCACGCTGCCCCCGGGCATGAGGTCGGGGCGGGCGCGGCTGCACGCGACGCACTTCTACCTATTCTACGCGGACGCGCCGCCCGTCGTCCGTGACGGCGCAGCCTCGTGCGGTCTCATCAAGGAGATCAAGTGGGGCTACTCGATCGCACGCGGGAACGAGAGCCACGGCGGCGTCAACTGCAACTCGCGCTGGAACGAGTGGATGAGCCATGACCTCCGCGGCCCCTCGCGCTCGCTGCTGCGCGCCCTGAATGCGTCCGAGCCGGAGCGGCTGCAGTGGCGGCAGCGCTGCGAGGCGGCAGCGCGCACATGGGCTTACCCTGGGACATTCTCGCGAAATGGGTGCTGCTAGCGGGTGGAGGTGGCGCCGCGGAGGCCGTCGCGCAAGCCGCCGTTGAGATTTGTTGGAAATCGCGAACCCCGAACGCCACGCGCGCTTGACTGCATGCATGTACTCTCATCCTCCCCTTCTTGTCGTGTGTGAGTGCGTCGACAACGCCCAGTCGTCAGAAAGAAAGAAAGAAACCAAACATAACTAACCGCATAACGAACCCAAAGGAGGGATGGGAGGACGGCACGCCGCCACCACACAGGGATTACACGGGAAGTTGTGACCAGGCACTTGGAGCACTTGGAGTGCAGTTATCAACCTCACACCCAGGGCCGGGGAGCTAAGAAGCGCACCCAGCGAGCCGGATGATCGGTATCGGGTTACGGGCTAGAGAGCCCTAGCCCCGGGGGTGCGCGTTCGCAGGGCAAGGGCCGTAAAGTAAACACGGGTCTCCGAGGGTTAGTTCCGTGTACCGGGTTTCCCCTTAACTGCAGAACGCCCCCTCTACTCGGAGCTAGCGAACACACTACACCGTGCTCCACGTACGTACACGGACATGCCTCATGTGCGCCCGCCCGACTCCGGTCCCAGAGTCCCCTCCTTCGCCTGTCGGGGCGAGCCCTCGGCTCGTCCCGGTCGCTTGCTCGCCTTCCGGGCGTTACCAGACTGCCTCCGCAGTCGTTTCTGATGCCTCTTCCTCGGCTGTGGCCTCGCCCCCGCTTCGCCTTTGGCTGGTACCACAGCCTCCGAGAGCGTCGACGGCCCGGCCGGGGTCGCCCCAGCGCCCAGCCTGTGCGCGGGCGCCGCGCCCGCGTACTCGCTTGGCGCCGTCTCGTCCTCGTGGTTCGCGTCGTCTGGCGAAAGACCCAGCTTTCTGTGGCCAACAACCAACCAGGTGGTACCGAATTCTTCCCCTCAGGCTGCCCTGGCGCTCAGCTGCCCCTGGAGACAACCAACCAGGTGAAAACGCTCAGCTGTGCGCGCATCCACCGACTCGCTCATCCACGCTGCTCTGTCGCGCAGCCGGGGAGAGCTCGCACCGAACACACCAAGGCCGTAATGCTCCTCGACGTGCCCCAGGAGTGGTTCGCCCTCGCGCTGGTCGCCGCTCCTCTCCTCGTCACCCTCTGCTTCGTCCGACGCATCGCCAACCGGCCCGACCACGC
>NW_005196837.1:1705-16436 GCF_000372725.1 Emiliania huxleyi CCMP1516
CCTCTTTCAGTGCACGGACAAGCATGGCAAGTACTGCACTCCGCGCGACGACGACAAGGCCCGGCTCTTCAAAGTCTCGCCGCGCTACGAGGGAGAGAGCCTCGTCCTCAGAGCCGCAAACATGCCCGAACTGCGCCTCGCGCGTGACGCAATCGCCGCGCGGGTGCAGTGCGAGGTGTTGTGCGCGCCCAAGCCGCTCACCCTTCTCGACGCGGGCGACGAGGCGGCCGCCTGGCTCGAGGCTGCGACGCAGATCCCGGGCGTGCGGCTGACTGGCTTGCCTCGCGATTCGGACCGAGTGGTGGTGGTGAACCAGGACCAGGGCGACGCGGTCCCGACCTCCGGTGCCGCACCCGTCTCGCTCGCCGACGAGGCGCCTTTCCTGCTGACGTCGGTCGAGTCGCTCGCCGACCTGAACGCGCGGCTCAAGGCGCGCGGCAAGGCTGCGGTGGACATGCAGCGCTTCCGGCCGAACATCGTGGTCGGCGGGCTGCTGCCGTGGGAGGAGGACACGATCAAGCGCCTCGCGATCGACGGCGTCGAGTTCCACGCCTGGCAGCGCTGCGGGCGCTGCAAGATGACCACCATCGACCGGCAGACGCTGAAGCACGGGCCGGAGCCGCTCGCCACCCTCTCCACCTTCCGCGAGCGCGATCACGGCCAGCGTAACTTCGGGATGCACCTCGTGCCCGCAGAAGGCTGGGCCGGCGCCGGGCGGGTGTCGGTGGGTGGCAGGCTCGAGGTGCTCGAGTACCACGAGGAGCGGCGCGCCGAGTGGCTGCGCCTCTTTCGCGGCCAGTGAGGCATCCCAGATGTTTACCAGAAGCGCCGGTTGTGCGTATATGTGTACGGAGGTACACGGTGCTCCGACTGCAGCAGGCCGAAGAGCTGTGTGGGGTGCACATGGCCGTCGCCGCCGCGACTCTACACGTCGATCTGAAAAATCCATGCGGCGGTGTCCCACCCCCGGTCCCCGCGTGAGCATCGCCACGACTACTCCGTGGGCGCACGAGCCACGACGCCACAATCGATTGAACTCGAATCATGCACACGCGCGGGTCTCATCGCCGTCGACATCGCAAAACATCGGTCATTTCATACCCGAGATTTTCTGTTTCAGATTCAGCATTTACTGTGAGTAGTGAGTCACAGTGTGAGTACCACCCTGCCTAGGTCGCTGGGGCGGTTCTCCGCCTCGGGTACCCCAGCGGGTGCGATCGTGCGATTGTGTGTGTGTGCGGGAGTTTGGTTTCGTCGGGAGGGGAGCAGGGGAGGGGCAGGGAGGCTGCTCACCCGCGTGCACTGGGCCAGTGCTTGCACTTTGAATGCCGTGGGGCTCCTGCCCGTGTCCGGTTGTGGAGATGCGAGGGTCGCCGGCCCTTGCCCCAACCACTTTCTGCGTGTGGAGATTTACCTACCTTACCTTACCTACCTTGCCTGTGAGTGTGTTCCCAGAGTCCAGAGAGGTTGTTTATCGCTTTATTAATCGCAGTCATCGCCAGGTGCATGCGCAATGCCAATGGGAGCGAAGACGTTGTTCGCGTCCTCGCTTACTTTCACGTATATCAAGTTAGGTTAGGTCAGAAAGGAAGGTGAAGAACAGCCAGGCTCGGACTGGGACTGGACATCAAGTATCATCATTCACCCCCCCCCCCCCCGAAACACACAGACAGACTAAAGAGCGCAGCCAGCCAGCGCAGCCAGCCAGCGCAGCCAGCCAGCGCAGCCAGTCGAGAGAGACTCTTCTCTTCTTGTTGCCAGTCGTGGCAGTCCTCGCGGGGCATGTCGTCTTTTTCTCGAGAGCTCGGGAGAAAGCTGTTCTCGATGATCTCAGGCCCAGTGAGGTAGTGCGTCAGACTATCCCGGATCCTGCTGAACAAAGCTCCTCTTGTAGCTCGATCGGTCACACCGCAATCACCGACGAGTCTCCTGGTGAGATGATTGATGGAGAGAGAGGGGGGACGACACTGCTTCTGCAGCGTGCACCTCGATCCTGTACCGTGTTTGTTATGACCCCCCCCAATGAACACACCAGTGTGAGGGAGGGCGAGACGATCGAGGGGTCCCGTACCATGCGGAATCGACCCTATCCAGTCCTCAAGTGCTCAAGAAAGCACTTACTTGGAGCAAGCACTTGGAGTGCAGTCATTAACCTCACTCACATCCAGGGCCGGGGAGCTAAGTAAGAAGCGCACCCAGCGGGCCGGATGATCGATATCGGGTTACGGGCTAGAGAGCCCTAGCCCTGGGGGGGTGCGCGTTCGCAGGGAAAGGAAGGGCCGTAAAGTAAACACAGGTGTCCGAAAGCTGTGCTCAAAATTGAAATGTTCAGCGCTGACGTTTCCCTGTGTGGACGTTACAGGTGAGCGAGAGCGAGTCTCAGCACCCTGCCTGCCGTGCCTGGCCTCAGCCTGCAGCGGCGCCTGACCGAAGGAAGTCGGTCACCCGGCTCTTTGCTCCCGTCATGCCAGCCGTCGGCTCGCAGCAGTCGGTCATCCCGCCAGGCCTCCCCAAGCTGCCGGGGAACGGCTTCAAGGACCCGACCGCAGTGCACTATGCAAAGACGCACGTGTTTGATGTCCAGAATGGCATCCCTGCCATGAAGTCGACGGGGTCCATCATGCCTCCCTCGCCGCCGCCGAGGCGGGGCGGCGCTGTGCTGATGCAGCCGGCCACTGCCTTCGCCGGCGCCAATGCGCTCTCGCCAACCAAGACGCAGCCGGCGCACGGCTCGGAGGCAGCCACCCCGGCTTGGATCGCCTTCGACCGCAAGGTGCTCCGCTTCAACTGCCACTTTGACGAGGAGGTGCACGAGTCGCAGGCCGAGGCGAGCCGCGTGCGCAAGTGCATCCTCTACTACTACCTCGAGGACGACTCGATGCACATCTGCGAGCCCAAAGTGGAGAACTCAGGGCTTGGCATCGACCCCACAAAGTCGGCCGTCTACCTCAAGCGCCACCGCGTCCCCAAGCCAGAGGGCGATTTCTTTGGTGCGACCGACCTCAACATCGGCTTGACCATCGACATCTACGGCCGCGTCTTCACGCTGACCGACTGCGATGGCTTCACGCGAACATTCCTCGAGAAGCTCGGGATCGAGGTGCCGCAGGCGATCGAGGAGCCCACCGACGGGTACACCTCGACGCGCGCGGCGGTCAAAGCTCACGTCGGTGGCCGGCCGCGGCCCGTGAACGACGCGCTCATCCGCGGGGTGGAGGCGAGCCTCGGCGCCTCGTCGCACCTCCTCGAGGGCGACCGGCTGGGCCAGTTCCTGGACAACGACCGCAAGGTGCTCCGCTTCTACATGGCGTGGGACGACCGTAAGAAGCTGTATGGCGAGCTGCGCCCCTTCATCCTGCACTACTACCTCGCCGACGACCACATGGAGGTGGTCGAGGTCAAGACGAGGAACAACGGGCGCGACCCATTCCCGCTCTTTGTCAAGAAGGGCAAGGTTTACAAGAACATCGACTCGTACACGAGCATCGACTCGCCCACCACGCACACCACGCAAAACATCGGGCGGAGCGGCCGCGTTGACCCGGCCACGATGGAGGCATTCACAGAGGCCGACTTTGGGATCGGAAAATCGATCAAGGTGCTCGGCGTCGAGTTCTTCATCCACGCGTGCGACGAGTTCACGCGCGACTACTACCAGAAGGTGCACGGCGTCGAGCTGGTCGACGTGCCCTTCGTGTACGAGGAGAAATGGGAGCGGCCCAAGATGCCCGTCCCGCCGCATACCGGTTGGGCCGCCATCGGCAGCGAGGAGGACTCGCTTAACTCGATGCAACACCTCGTCCCAAAGCCGCCCAAGAAGGACATGAAGAAGCTGATGGACAAGGACGGTGTCATCCTCCGCTTCCTGGCCCGCTTCGAGACCGAGGCCGAGGAGGACACCGGGCGACAGTTCGTCATCAAGTTCTATTGCGCCAACGACACGATCGCCGTCTTTGAGCCGCCCCTTAAGAATTCGGGCCTCGTCGGCGGCAAGTTCATCGAGCGGACCACCCTCCGGAAGGCGGGCACGCAGAAGGAGGATGGCACGTGGGAGTTCTGGCTCCAGGGCGACTTCTACACGGGCGCTGTGGTCGAGCTCAACGGCTGGCGCTTCGTCATCTACCAGGCGGACGAGTACACGCTCTCGTACATGGAGGCCCACCCGGAGCAGCACCCGATGTCGAGCATCGCCTACATCTGCGAGCAGGCGGCGCCGGTGCTTGCGGAGAAGAGAGAAGCGCTGCTCGCCGACTGTGCGGCGGCGGACCCGTCGGAGAGCGGCTACGTCAATTACGAGCCCTTCCAAGCCGCGCTGGCGGGAGCAGGGATGGAGCTAAACGACCAGGTCCTCGTCACACTCCTGCGCCGTTTCGACGTGCGGAAGGACGGAACGGTGAGCTACCGCGAGCTGATGAATCCCGACAGCAATCTGTGGAAGTGAGTGCGCCATGGTGGTGGGATGCGCCACATGAGGCATAGAGCACTTTGCGGCTGCGCGGGTTGTGCGCGCGCGGCATGTGCGATGTGGGTGGAGCGAGCGCGACGGCCCCCGGCCCCGCGCGCTGGCGCTGCATCGCACATGCACATGCGAGGCTGCGCCGCGCAGCGCCGGCCGGCCGCCGGGCCGCCCTGCGTATGGGTGTATGTGGTGGCGCGCGAGTCTTTTTGCGGGTGACGGGAGGAGGAGTAAACGTACAGGGGCTGTGTAAAGCGAGCTGCGCGAACCGCACCCCCACGCGTGCAAAGCGCGCCGGGGTTGGGAGCCGCACACGCTAAGGAGTGACACTCGCTGCTGACAAGCGAGATATGTTGGCTGGAACGTGCCCACGGCCACACAACGTACGGAATGTGCATGTATGCAGTTGCCGCGCCGCGGCTCATACTGGGGCGGTGGCGGCTGCCCCTCGCTCCTCAACTCGGGCCCTCCACTCGCCAGACTTTCCGCCAGACTTGCGCAGGAGGCGCAGCTCCGAGATGACAATCCCCTTGGACGCCGCCTTGCACATGTCGTACACGGTCAGCGCGGCGACCGACGCAGCCGTCATCGCCTCCATCTCGACGCCGGTGCCTGCGGGGCGCGCCGCGGCCGCGTCAGCAAGCCCCGCGCCGGCAGCACCGGCCCGCCTCGCCGCGCCGCACACCCGCGGCGCACGAGGCGCTCGCGGTGATGTGCAGCGAGTGCGCGGCGGCGTCGAGCTCAAAGTCGACCTGCTCAGGGGCTCAGCTCTCAACCGGAAGGGCCTCGCGCCAAGGCCCCCGGCTGCGGGCGGCACCGACGCGTGCGATATCAGCAGCGGGTGGCAGAGCGGAATGAGGTCGGCCGTCCGTTTGGCAGCGAGCACGCCCGCCACGCGAGCGACGGCGAGCACGTCGCCTGGTTCGAGGAGAGGTGTGTCCGTCCACGGCAGCTCACTGAGGTGCTGAGCTTCACGGGCCGCGAACAGCCAGGGCAGAGAGAGCGGTGCAAGCTCGCCTTTGGCATTGTCAGAGAGCGCCTCGAACGCGGTCGGGCCAAGCTGCACCGTGGCGCCGGCCACCGCCTCGCGCTTTGTCGTCGCCTTTCCCGACACGTCGACCATCGAAGCTGCTCCGGCCGCGTCAATGTGGCTGAGAACGCTGCCGCTCGCCGTCCTGGCGCCCGCTGCGGAGGCCCAGCCAACAGACGATGACAGCCCGACCACCAGCTGGCGTGCGGCGGCAGGAGGACTGCGGGAAAGGCATCGCATGACGACCGCTGGTTGGGGGTGTGCTCTTTGGCCGGGTTCGGGTACTCGAGTGGGGGAGGGAGTGTCACGGGCATTCCCGTGGAACTCATCCAAGACGAGCCCTCGCAAGTCGCTGTGCTGCGCCAGGCAGTAAGGTTTCTCAGCATTATGAAACGGAGGAGAGTTCCCGCACGCGCGAGGGGCAGGCGTTCCCAAGGGGACGATCCTGTGCCTCGGCAGGGTGCTCGACGCGCACGATGAGCAGGACGGCGCGGAGGGTGGGCGCCGGGATTGGGAGGAGGACCCGCTCGGGTTCGACACCAACCCGGGGCTGCTCCGCGCCATGTGCATGGCGTTCGAGTGAACGCCGTGCAGGCAGCCCGTGCCTTTTGGTGTACCCCGTTTGTACCGCGTCCTGTGCCCCCGAGTTCATTTTATAATTATGAAACGGTGTACCCGCATTCGACACCATCACCCCTTTCTAGCACCTCCGAGGGCTCAACAGGAGAATCGTGCTTTTTGGGTTGGGTTGGGTTGTGGGCCTGGGTTGGGTTGTTCCGCGTAAGGTTGGGTCGTCGGCGCGAAGGGTGAGGTCTCGACCGCCGCCGCTCACGCCAGCGGACGCCGGACGGCCACCATCGGTGTTTTTGGCTTCGCCACCGTCCAAAGCGTGCGCAATGCGCTCGCCGGCATCGAGCGAGCACGCCTGTCCGACGAGCGGCTTGCTGTGTGGACGCCTTCTTGTGGCTCTCGCCGAGAGCGTTTTGCGTCCCGGCGGGTGGGAGAATATGTGATAGGAACGAGTGTATCGCTTTGACGGATCGACCGTGCTTGCTATCGGCGAGATGCCGCGGGCGCCCCGAGAGCAGTACGAGTAGGGACGGGCGAGGGAGGAGGGGCGCTAACCACGGGCGACTACAAGTCGAAGGTTCGAGGACGACTACTCACCGCCTGGGTCGTTTGGGGCGCGCGGCTCCGTCGAGGACCGGGCGCGCCCCTTACCCGGCGCGGCGTAGGTCCCACTCTGACGTATAGAGGGGAGGCACGGACACCAGCCCAATCCATCAATTCCACTCGTCTTCTGGTGCCTAGCCCCGTGCAGCGGCGGTCCGGCAGGCTGCCCCCAAGGCCCCCTGGGCCGCCGCGGGTTTTGGAGTTATGCTTTGGCACAGCTTCGGCGATGGCGGCCCCTCTCTTGGGCTTGCATAGGCGGGGAGTCTCCCCCGCTGGTCTCCTCATTCCCTTTTTTCTTTTTCTTTTGAGAGCAGGACGCCGGGTTTGTCTTGTATGTGCGTGTCGGGCCGGGGTGTGGGCGAGGGGCAGAAGGGGCGGGGGCGTGCAGGGCAGAGTGCGTGTCGGGCCGGGGTGTGAGCGAGGGGCGGGGGCGTGCGGGGCAGAGGCCCAACGTCGGGCGGCTTGTCGGGGTCCGGAGCATTCGAGGGGGGAACGAGGAGGGGGGAATGGGCGGTCGGCGACGAGTAGAGCAGCAGGCGCGTACGGGGTAGCCGTCACTTTCCTGCCTCACAAGGGCGGGGCTGTCCCGGAGAGTGAGAAACGCCGGGCAGCGTGGCGCATTACTGAACCCTCCCATACGTGCTCGTACTCCTCCTTCGCTGTCCCATCTCCCCACCTCTTTCCCGCCTGGGCGGGGCGGTGGGCGGGCGCGCGGTGCGGCGCGGCGTGTGCGTGTGTGCGTCTGCAACGAAGGACCGCTCGCAGAGGACCATTGGGTTTGTACTATTAACAACGAAGGCGCTCTCAAAAAAAAAAGAAAAAAGAAAAAAAACCCGGCCTATGCCCACGCCCAAGCCCAGACCGGAAACTCGAGCGAGCCCCGGCAGGGCCGTGCCGCTCCTCTCCACCGTGATGCTCCTCGCCATCATCGTCACCACGACGTGTCAGCTGCGGACGGGCGTCGCCCGCGACATGCGCACGTAGCCCGACAACTTTCATAACGCTCTGCAAGCCGCGGGCGGCTCCAACTGTCAATGTCGTCTCGCATTACACCGGTACGCGGGCCTGGCTGCTCTCTCTCTCCCCCCACTCCCCATCGAGACTGAGCCCCCGGTGAGCACGGGCTGCGGCGCGACCCTTGCCGTCCCCGCGCACGCAGGTCACCATGGCTGCATCAGAGCTGCTTTGTCGTGCGCACTCGAGCAGCGCGCAACGGTCGCGCCCACCTGTCACCTCGCCTCGCCGGCTGCATCCCGCTCGCGGCGGTCGCCACCATCCCTGGGTCACCGCCACTGCCCCTGTCCCTGCCGCCGCCGTCGCCGTCCGATTCCTCCCCGCCGCCCGGCCTGATCCGCGGCGTGCAACGCCCCCCACGCACAAACATGGGCACACACCTCGGCATCACCGAACCCCCAGCCCCCTGCCGCCGCCGCCGCCGTCCCTGTCGCCCCCGCTTCCACCCACTTGCTTTACTGCCGACTCCAAGCGGGAGGCAGCAAAAGCACGCAGGCAGACCCTGAGAACGTCGCCATCGTGTAGCAGGCACGCCTGGCTAGCCGCGTGTTGGGGAGTAGTGTTTGTGTGTGTGGTGTACTCTCTCTCCACTCAGTGTTTAGTGAGTGAGCAGCGCACGATAAAAACAACTGAAAAAACCTCGAGGCCCTGGGAGCCCTTGCCCCACTGTTCTTTTCGGCTCCAGTGGTGTACCTGTGTTAGTGCCAGTGCGCGCCAGTCCCGTGCCCAGTGTTGTGCGAGGGAGTTTGTTGTACAATTTTTAGAAAATACTTGTAAAATTCTTTTTAGAAGGCAGCGACAATTTTGCCGCGTGCTTCAGCGGGGAAGCGGGCTGTCAGCTGAGCAGCCCTCGCCCAACATGGACGGCCATCTGTACGACTTGAAGATGGCCGAGGCGAGCTCCTCCTGCCTGCTCACTGACCTGAATGGTGCTCCGCTCTCGCCCGGCCTCTGCGCCCGGGCGCTGGGCCGCGATGGCGAGGGCGTGGCCTGTGAGATCGTGCCAGGCACCGAGCTCAGGCAGGCTGGCTCGCACAGTGCGCTCCTGCGCGACGCTCGCGACGCTGCGGCGCCGTCCTCCTCCCTCGTCTTCCTCAAAAAGGTTACTGCGAGCTTTGTCGCGCACAAGCCGTGGAACGACCGGCGGAGGGTGCTTCTCTACATCCGGAACGAGCAGCGCTTCTACGCGGAGTTTGCGGACGAGCTGCGCGCGCGCAGGGTCGGCATCCCCGCCGCGAGGCTGCACGTGGCCGCGGGGCTGGACGGCATCGAGGAGCTCGAGGACGAGCCTCCGGCGGCGAGGCTCGAAGGCGCAGGCGCGATGCTCTTCATCGAGCCGCTCGCCGACGGCCGCTTCGAGCAGCTCTCGCCGCTCTCGCCGCGGCAGGCGCGCCACGTCCTCGCCGCCGCCGCCAGGCTGCACGCGGCGGCGTGGGAGGCGAGGGCCGTGCTGCAGCGCGGCGCTACGCGGCTGCAGCGGCACGGCGGCTCGTTTGCGCTGGCGGCACGCAACCCGAAGGAGCTGCAGGGCCTACCCGCGTCGTGGGAGCGCTTCGTGGCCGCCTTCACGCCCGCGGCGCCACCCGGCTTCTTCGCGAGGCCACAGATCGCCTCGCTCGGGCGGCGGCTCGCCGCGGCGGCGGTGTGGGTCGCTGCGCGCCTCTCTCCGAGCCCGTCCGACGCGCACGCGACGCTGGTGCACGGGGACCTCAAGGCGATGAACGTCTTTCTGCCCACCTGCGAGGGAGGGGAGGCCGTCCTGATCGACTTTGCCTCGACCGGGGTCGGCTTTGGCGTGGCGGACGTGGCGCTCCACCTCGTGCACGCGCTCTCGCCCGCCGACCTCGACGGCGGCGGCGAGGAGGCGCTCCTCGACTCTTACCTCGACGCGCTCGCCGCGGCGCGGGGTGGCGCGGCCGACGCGGCGCCGTACCCGCGCTCGCTCGCGCTGCGCCACTACCAGCTTGCGACAATCGACTATGGCCGCTTCATGGTTGGCCGGTTCTGGGGTAGCGCGTCGCCCGCCAGCTTTGCGGCTAAGGCGGGCAACGAGAACATCGCCCTGCCGAACCGCGACCTCGGCTCCGCGCTGCGCTTCGTGGAGCGCCTCTCCGCGTGCCTCGCGGCGCTCGAGCCCGAGATATCTTGAGATGCGTTGAGAGAGGTGTGTGCGTGGAGCTGCGGAGCTGGAGCAAAGTCAGAAAGCACCAACTTGGCGCTGGCATTCCCGTGGAACTCATCGAAGACGAGCCCTCGCAAGTCGCTGTGCTGCGCCAGGCAGTAAGGTTTCTCAGCATTATGAAACGGAGGAGAGTTCCCGCACGCGCGAGGGGCAGGCGTTCCCAAGGGGACGATCCTGTGCCTCGGCAGGGTGCTCGACGCGCACGATGAGCAGGACGGCGCGGAGGGTGGGCGCCGGGATTGGGAGGAGGACCCGCTCGGGTTCGACACCAACCCGGGGCTGCTCCGCGCCATGTGCATGGCGTTCGAGTGAACGCCGTGCAGGCAGCCCGTGCCTTTTGGTGTACCCCGTTTGTACCGCGTCCTGTGCCCCCGAGTTCATTTTATAATTATGAAACGGTGTACCCGCATTCGACACCATCACCCCTTTCTAGCACCTCCGCTCATTGCACATTGGCTTAGGAAGGCTGCATACATGTTTCCTCGCTCACCCCGCGTCTCGTTCCTTTCCGTGTTTCTCTACAGCACCCTCTCGTTCCCTCTCTAATTTCCCGAGGAAACTCCGTGGAAATCAGCTGGTTTGGGCCCAAACTCAGCCAAATCGCTAATCGGCAAAAGAGTAATGGAGAAGTCTGTCCGCGCCTAAGGATTCTGCCTTTCCTATTCTGCTCTACTACACAAGGATTCTTGCTATTCTACCTCTCACTAGATTCCCCTTCCCAGGTTCCTCTTCTGCTCAGATATTCTGATTCTCTCCCCAGACTCTCCCATCTTGGCCCCGCTTTCAGCTTCCTGATTCTCCATTCTCGTTTCCTCCGCTTCCTTTCCGATTCTCCAGGGCAGCCAGAGCCAATTCCTGATTCTGCTCCCCCCTCCCGATTCTCCTGTCTCTCTTCCTATTCTTGATGCTCCATTTGATTCCTGATTCCTGATTCCTGATTTGTCGGATCGCCCACATTCTGACCGGGATTCTGATTCCTGATTCCTGATTCCTGATTCCTGATTCCTGATTCCAACATTTTGACCGGGATTCTGATTCCTGATTCCTGATTCCTGATTCCTGATTCCTCGGAGTTACGCATTTCGGCGGGATCCTATGTTGGCCTGACTCTCCGAACTCCTGAGCCGATATTGCGTGTGCGCGGGGCTTCACACAACTCACTCAAACTTCGCCCGCGGCAGCATGGTTGCTCAGGCGCGGGTCTCTCTGGCGCTCCAGCCTCACGTCAGCGCACTCAGCGCTTCAAAGCCTCGGTCCGGCGTCCGCAAAGGCGCAGTGTGTGGTGCGGGCTCTGCCCGCCCCCCCGAGGAGAGGGGGGGGGGGCGCTCCCGCGCGGGGGGGAGCCGAGCGAAGCTCGGCTCGGGTTCAAACTAACCCTCCCCCTTTTTTCCCTTTATCTAAAACTGCTCGCCGCGAGCGGCTCGCTTCTAAAACGAGCTCGCCGCGGCTGTCGCCGCGTCTCGCCTGTCTAGGCGTCGTGATGCGTGTGTGCTTTTGAGCTGGGCGTATAAGAAGAAGAAATTGAAGCACTCCTCCCATTGACTTAGTACGAGCACCGAGACACGAGACAGCAGCCTACCCGTTCTACACCCACACCGCCGCGGAGCTGCCTAGCTGGCGGGTGCATTCACAGCGAGCCCGCGGGCTTGGAGACCCAATCAGACAGCACTCCCCACAGCAAAAGAGCAGACGTGCCGCTGTGAGCATCGCTGAGCAGCACCAACGACCGCTTGCGGGGTCGCCGCAGGCCGGCGCCAAGCTGCATCTGACGCCGGCATGCCGTTCAAACCCCGGCACCAAGCGCCCGCGGGAATGGGAGACCGCCTGCCCAGAATTAAGATCGGCCGCGCACTGCTCTGGCTCCACCATGCCACCGCCCATGAGATCTCTGACGCACGTGTGATGAGCCGCCGTTCAAAAGTGACTGTACTGTGCGGAGCGGCACCGTGCGCTTCTCGCGCTGGCTCTCCTACGCGCGCGACCTCACCTTCTTCAAGCGGCTCGAGCTATCCAACCCGGGCATCGACTTCGAGTGGCTGGCCGAGCGTGTTCAGCTCATGCGTGCCGTGCTGCTTGGCTGCGACTACACGTACCGGGCAGTTGTCACGGCGATGCGCCTAGGAGCGGGTAGGGCTCGCCAACACCACTGACACAACCGGTGAAATGCGCCCCCCCTCCCTCGACCCTCCTCAGTTGGCTTGGATCTTCCGCTTTTGGGGTCGCTCAGCTCTGCCCGTGCCACCCGTGGACGTAACGACGACGGCCGAGAGCCGCCGATTGACAGTCTTTCACCAATCGCAGACTCAGTTCCTCGCGTCGGTGATGACTCACACAGCGACTCTCGCGTCCATCTGGGCGATCGGCGCGCTCATCGCCGGCAGCCTCGCATGGGGCGCCTACCAGCCGTGGCTCGACGCCTATCGCGACGGCTGCACCGCGACGGTGCGTGGCGAGGACGGCCGAAGGGTGGTGATTGCGACGGGCAACACAGCGCTGGCTTCGAACCTGTACGCGATGGCCTTCAACGCAGCGTCGTCCGCGGGCAACAAGGACCGGATGCAGGGCCTCGACCTCTACGACGTGGAGGTGGACAGGCGTTGCGACGAGCATGCGCCGCAGACGACCGTTGAGCACGAGGGGACTGTGCGTCGGCTCGCGGCCGCCATCGACGCCCACGCAGCGGTGGCGAATGAGATGCGGATGATGCGAACGTGCCTCGACGTGGCCAGGATCGACGCCGAGTTGATTATCCACGCCGACGTTGCGGCAGACAGCTCTGCTCTGCTCGCCCATGCTCTGGCGGAGCCCGCTTGCGACGAAACGGTCTCAAACAGCTCCCTGCCGCTCGGCTCCTTTGATTGCGTTGGAGCACTGCCAGACTGCATGATGGACTGCGCGGAGCTCTCTGATGATCAGGGCAAGGACGCGTCTGGTCTGAGCGGCTTCGCAACCGGCGCGGCATGCACCGCCGAGTGGTGGTTCCACTCGTGGCTGGTCAACTTGGCGGCCTGCGCCGTGGTGTACTTGTTGGCAAACGGAGGCCGTGTCCTCTTTGTATGGGTGCGCCTGTGCCGCACGTAGCCGCCACTTATCCCGTGCGCCCGAGCGTAGCCCCGTGCTACGCAGGGCCTCGTGCGGCTGCTCTGGGACCAGCTCAACACGGGCCTATTCGCATTTGTCGGCACCTGCGACGCGAGAGGAGAGGGAACGTACGACGAGGCCGTCCTCGCGGGCAGGATCCGCGGCATGCTGGGCAGCCTCAAGGCCACTGGCGGACTCATGATCTTTGCGGCTGCCGTGATGCAGGTCCCGTGGGTGGCTGGGTTGATCTGGGTCGTGCCAGAGGTGGCGTACACCTCGCTAACGTGAGAGAAAGGCGCTCTGCTTTGATTTTACATACGACGACCCGATGTGTACATACGACGATGTGTCGCGTGTTCAAGTTCATCTCCTCTCAACGTGGACTCCGTCGCTCATGATACACGCGCTTGCGATGCTGACCCCCATGCGTTCCCGCCACTGTACCTGGATTGCTCTCAATCCTGTTGTCGCCTGATACTATTTCGCCCTCTGTGGGAGGCGGTCCAGTGAGCAGCTGCCACCACGCCAAGCTGCCCACGACAGCGCCGCACATCTCAGTCATGGAGGTGCGGCGGCCAATGCCTCGGTGCAGTGCACTGGTTACCCGGAACGTGTTTGGCTCCACCACCGAGGACGGGCGGTAATTGGCCAGCGTTGGATGAGCAGAACCAGATTCGCTGCGTGAAGTGCCACGCTGCCGTCGAACTGAAGAAGGCACGCCAGGGTGCGCGGCGTCACTTCGAGACAGAGAGCATCCCATGACAGAGCTCAACGCTCGCCCAGTCGACGCGCAACCCTGGACGGCGCTCTGTGTTCGGCGTCCAACGGGCTTGCTCCAAAAGGGCTCGCTCGAGGAAACGGTGTCGGCGGCGCACCTGGCGGGAGGGGACAGTGTCCTGGACGAGGAGAAATCGCGGTGGCGGCTACCGACTTGTGAGTGTGTGTGTGCTTCACACACTACCGACTTGTGTGTCTTGTGAGCCTTTTGTGTCTGTGTGTCGCTCGTGCGTGTCGTCATCATCTGTCTAGCGTCCACCCATACCATGTATGTTGGTGTCCACGCTCTGGGTGGTAGTGGCGGCGCTCCAAGAGTACTTACTTACATACATAAGAGTGGTGCTCTTGGGAAGAGGTTCCTCCTTTCCGCTCCCCCCCCGCAAGGCGCGACACACACGTCCAGTCCGAGCCTGGCTGTTCTTCACCTTTGATTGATGGGAAGGCGAAACACAGTCCGACCAACGACTGGGCGACACCAACGCGGTATGGGTGGACGCAGGACGGGCGATGACGGTCACACAGGAGCGACACACAGAACCACAAGACAAGACACTCACAGCCAACGGGGCGGCTGCCACACATCCTGAGCGAACTTCCCTAGTCACCCGCGGCTGGACTCCATCCGGCACGCGTCGCTGGGCGCTCAGAGCTGCGTCCCCTGCTCGCCACCCCGACGCCCAAGGCGCCCGAGCGAACGACAGGCGGCACGCGAAGACTGGTTGCAATCCCGCCGACCGCCAGGCCGCGGGATGATGTGTGCGTGGTCATGTAGTGGGTCTCGGAAGCTCCCCTCTTGGGCTAGGGGCCAGCCCCTCTCCCTTGCCCTCGGAACAGTGTGTCCGAGTCGAGGCGTGTGCTTTGCGGTCGATGGCCGCCCGCGGTTGGCATTGTGACCAAAGGTGTTGGTCGGCCTCGGTCCGCCCCCCCATGGGTTGGTCGCGGGTGCGGCCTACCCACCGGCAGTTGTTTCTGGTCATCGGGAAACCCTTTACCCCGGGGTTCATTCTCTCCTTTAAAC
>NW_005196837.1:16536-20041 GCF_000372725.1 Emiliania huxleyi CCMP1516
CGGACGTGGCGCTCCACCTCGTGCACGCGCTCTCGCCCGCCGACCTCGACGGCGGCGGCGAGGAGGCGCTCCTCGACTCTTACCTCGACGCGCTCGCCGCGGCGCGGGGTGACGCGGCCGACGCGGCGCCGTACCCGCGCTCGCTCGCGCTGCGCCACTACCAGCTTGCGACAATCGACTATGGCCGCTTCATGGTTGGCCGGTTCTGGGGTAGCGCGTCGCCCGCCAGCTTTGCGGCCAAGGCGGGCAACGAGAACATCGCCCTGCCGAACCGCGACCTCGGCTCCGCGCTGCGCTTCGTGGAGCGCCTCTCCGCGTGCCTCGCGGCGCTCGAGCCCGAGATATCTTGAGATGCGTTGAGAGAGGTGTTGTGCGTGGAGCTGGAGCAAAGTCAGAAAGCACCAACTTGTTGGCGGTTTGAGTGCAGTCGATAGCCGCACATTGTCCAGGGCCGGGGAGGCTAAAAACCCACACGTGGGCCGGACGTTGGTATCGGGAGGCTGCGCCTGCGGGCAGAAGAGCCCTCACCCTGCTTGGTAGGTATCTTGTTACTTGTTTGTCTTGTTGGCAAATCAGGACACAGAGCTCACACAAATTCACAGTGGAGTGCGGTCTCAACAACTTCACGCCGGGGAGCTAAGAAGAGAAAGAAAGAGAAGAAAGGAAACAAACAACGCAAAGGAGGCATGCGCGCGGGGGTTTCTTCTCTCATGCTAAATAAATAAATAAATAAAACGGGCACGCCAAACGAGGGGTGGGAGAGGGACAGGGTCCCCACCTGCACGAGCAGGATCTTGGAAGGACTTCTCTCATGCTGTGAGAGGGGCTTGCCGTGGTAGAATTCTTCTCTCACGCCGCGCCCGGCCGAAAGGCTTTCGTCGCCCTCAACGTTTTGTGTATGCGCGTCGAAGAGCGCGCCACTTCCGACGAGCGCGCCTCGCGGCTGGAGGACGTGCGGACCGCCGTCAACGGAGTGGTGGCCTCCGGCTTTGGAGCGGCGTCGCCTCTCGCGTGCGAGGTCTCTCCGGCGCGTGAGCTCGTGCTGACGCTCGAGGCGGCCGCCCAGCACAACATGGTCCCTCCTCTCGTCTCGCTCCGCCGGCCGTGCCTGCTGTACACGACCATCCTCCAGCTACAGAAGCGCGCGCCGCTCGTGGCCGAGCGAGGCCTCGGCGGCGGAGATGCGGCGCTCGAGCGGCAGGCGCTCTTCGGCGCCGCCGAGGCGGTGCGGCTCGCGCGCACTCTCTGCGACAAGCACATCTCGAGCTCGCGCCGCCGCACGTCCGCCGCCGTCGCCGAAGTCTACGTCGCCCGCCTCTGGCTCTGCCTCGCCCTTCACCGGCGCAGCGCCCACCTCTGGCTTCCGCTTCTTCCTGTGGCGCGCGGCCCTCGCGCCGGCCCAGCGCGCACACGCCCACCCCCCTCAGCGCAGCGGCCGCCTCTCTGCGCGGCAGGTGTGCCCCGAGGCCTTCGGGCGCGATGCCCTCCTCTCCAGGCCCGAGGAGGCCGAGCTGCTCGTCGCGCTGCTGCAGCCGCTCCTGCACGTAGCTTTCTCGCTGCCCGACTCGGCAGCAGCCGCGAGAGGAGAGGCGCCGGAGACGGAGCAGCCGCCGCCGCCAGCCGCCGCCGCCTCGCCGGGCGGCGCGGCGGGCCCGCAGGCGCCTCCGCCACCCGCCTCCAAGGGCGCGCAGCAAGGCGGCAGGCCGGAGCGCGGCAGGCCGGGGGGCGGCACGCCGGAGGGCGGCAGGCCGGAGGGCGGCAGGCCGGAGGGCGGCTCTGCAGCCAGGCAGGAGCCGGAGGGGGGCGACGACCTGCTCGGCTCGCTGCTCGGATTCATCCCGCACGCGCCCTTCCCGCCCGTCGCCAACGGCGCGCCGGCGGTGGCGAGCGCGCGAGCGGCGGCGGCGGACGCGCGCGCTGCCGCAGACGCGAGGGTGCAGCGCTTGGCCGCCGCCGCCAAGCTCGGCTCCCGCCGCGCGCCTTCCACCGGTCGGCTCCTCGGGGCGTGTAGGCGGCGGCGGGCCTCGGTCAGGACGGCTCGCTGTACGTGCCCTTCGACGAGAGCCGCCTCGAGCGGCGCGCAGGCACCCCCGAGAGCGACGCGGCCACGAGCGAGGCTAGCTTCAAGACGGCCGCGACGGTGGCGGACGAGGCGGCCGGCGCGGCGGCGGGGCAGCAGCCTCGACGCGCTCGGCTGGGCGGCGGGCGCCGTCCTCGTGCTCGGCGCGGCGTGGATCGCCACCGCGGTGCACGGCAGACACCGCCTGGCGGCGAAGCGGTCGTACGCGCACGGCGCGCTCGAGATGACGGGCCCGATCGGAGACGGGTTGGAAGGGACGGAGCCCGACTGGCGCGGCGAGGGCACTGGCGGTGGTAGAACGCCGCTGCAGGAATGGTCAGACGACGCCGACGCCGAGCCATCGCTGTGGGAGCGTCCCTTATAGCAGCGGTGTGGGTGTGTTTCTTCTTTCGAGCTATCCGATTTAGGGAAATGACGTTGGCGCCACGCGCCCGCGGCTGAGGGTGTCCGGGTGACGCCTGACGCGCGTGAGGGAGGGTGTCGCGAAAACGTGAAAAAACGGTGAAATCAACTCCGCTTATCTCGGCCATATTGCAATAGCTCCGACGAGCGCCGCCGGCGCGCTGTCCCGCGCGCTGTCTGTCCAAGCCGCAGCCGCCTCCCGCCTCGCCACCGTGGCCGCAGTGTGGTCCAACAGTGTGTCTCGATCTGCAGCATCTCGAATGGCGAGGCCCGCTCCGTCTGTCGGCTTTGCGCTGCCGACGTCCACGCCCATCCGCGAGCGCGGAAGGAGGAACTCCACCTTACCGCCGCCCATGCTGGTCACGCTGGACAGACATCTTCGCGATGTGTCCGGCGCGTCGCCAGAGCTGGTCGCGGTCCTGGAGGCACTGGAGTGCAGCTTTCGCGAGGTGTCTCTGCTGCTGCGGCACGGCCTCAGGACGGGTGGTGACGCCAAACACGGGAGTGGCGTGTGGCAGCGGGAGGTCCTCAAGCTCGATCAAAAGGTCGCCGAGATCATTCTCGCAGCTTTGCGTGGCACTCGCACGCGAGTAGTCGCGCTTGGGACGCACGAGGGCGTCGTCGAGCTCGAGGGCGATAGCAGCGGCAACGGGATTGGGTTGGATGCAGCGCCGCCTGCACCGGCTCCGGCAGTGTCAGCAGACCCGTACGACTACTACTGTGCACCAACGTCCCCTGCGACAAGCCCGTGCGTGAGGCGCTTTGCGGTCGTGGTGGACCCGCTCGGGGGCGACGCGGAGAAGGCGGACGCGGGCGCGTCGTCGGGGACCATCTTCAGTGTCTACTCGGCGCGCGCGGGCGGCGAGGAGGGCGGGACGCGCGCCTCCGTGCTCCGGAGGGGCGAGGAGATGCTCGCTGCGGGGTACGTTGTGTTCGGCGCCGCCACGCAGCTCGTGCTCTCCGTCGGGAGGGGCGTCGACGGCTTCACCCTCCACCCCTCTCTCGGGTGCTTCACGCTGACGC
>NW_005196837.1:23821-25644 GCF_000372725.1 Emiliania huxleyi CCMP1516
GCCGCCGCCGCCACCGACCGCGCCTCTCCCCTACGCCGCTCTGAGAGCGCGGTGCAGGGGGCGAGCCCCCGCGGCGCAGCCTCACCGCAGTGCACTGCGCTCTCCGCGCCCCTGACGATTAGTGAGGAGGTGGTGTTGCACAGCATGGAGCTCGGCGAGCGTTTAGCGAGCCCCTCAGCTAGTTCTCGCATAAGCTGGCCAGCGAGCGGCTCCACAAGTCCAATGTGCAATGACCCAGCGGCAGAAAAATGAATCCCGCGCAAACACTCTGTTGGTAACCTCAGATACACAGGGAGACGGCTTAGCACCGCACATCCTCCCGTAAAATCCCTGTGTGTACGATCCGCCGACGTGGTGTCACCGCGCCGCCCGCATAGTACAGGCTTGCCCTCACACCGCCAAGCTGAGACACACCCGCCTCGCCGCCATCGGCGCTACGGCCTCCCACGCGTCCAGCGCCGGATCGTACCGCTCCACCGAGCTCAGCCATCGTAAGCTCGCCGGGTGCCAGTCAGCGACGTCTCGGTCCCTGCTAAGCCCGCCCACAACGTACAACTTGCCATCGAGCACCGCCACGCCGTGATTGGACCGCCCCGCCGCTACTGGCGCCACCGCCTCCCACGAATTTGCTGCCGGGTCGTACCGCTCTACCGAGCTGAGGATGTCACCGCCAAAGACTCCGCCATCGCCTCCCACAGCGTACAGCTTGCTGTTGAGCACAGCTACGGTGTGATCGGACCGCGCCTCCGCCATCGGCGCGACCTCCTCCCACGCGTTCGTAGCGGGATCGTATCGCTCCACACAGCGACCGGCATAGAACCCGCCCACAGCATACAGCTTGCCTTCGAGCACCGCCAAGCTGAATAAATCCCGAGATCTCACCATCGGAGCCACCTCCTCCCAAGCGTTCGTCGCCGGATCGTACCGCTCGACCGAGTTCAGGTTCTCCTGCCCGTCGACATTCTCGCCTCCCGCAGCGTAGAGCTTGCCGTCGAGCACCGCCATGGCGTGATTTTCGCGTGGCGTTGCCATCGGCGCCACGACATCCCAGGCTTTCGTAGCCAGGTCATACCGCTCCACCAGGTTCGTACTTGCGTTGTCAGCATCCATGCCGCCCACCGCGTAGAGCTTTCCGTCGAGGATGTCCAGGCGCAGACGGTGACACTCCCGTGTCGTCGGCATTGGCGCCACAGCCTCCCTTTCCCACACATTCTCAGCCGGGTCGTACCGCTCCATCGAGCTGATGTCTTCGCCGACCACAAGCAAGCGCAGCCTCCTTCCAGCCGCGAGCGTCTCCTTCCAGCCGCAGCGCCACGCGCGGCACGTCCCCTTGGCGGCGTGCTCCTTAGTCGGCAGCTGGGCGAGGATGTGCGGGGCGAGGTCCGGCGAGAGGAGGACGTCGGAGAGCACCCACTCGGGCTGCTCCACGAGCCGTGCGGCGTGCTCCTCCGCCACGCGCAGGGCGGCGGCGCTCCAGAGAGGCGCCTGCTCGTCGATGAAGGCGCACAGCTGCTGCGGCGAGAGGCCCGAGAGGCGGGCGCCGATGCGGTGGGAGGCCATGGAGGAGGCGCAATAGCAGGCCCCGCGGGGGGGGGGCGCGTAATTCTCAAGGCCGGGACGGACGCGCGCAAATTTGGCGAAATTACTCACCCACCGCCCCGATCCCCCCGCCCCCTTGCTCCCCTCCCCCCCTCGGGAGGGCCGAAGAGAGGCGCCCGTGGGGACCCCGCATTCCCTTCCCCCCTCGGAGGGCCGGACTGAGGCGTCGAGGGCCCCGCCCTAACGTGTAACGGACAACTTCCCACTTTCGTCCCCGAGCGAGC
>NW_005196836.1:0-1403 GCF_000372725.1 Emiliania huxleyi CCMP1516
CTGCCTCTCCAACTTCGAGTGCGAGCGACGTGGCGCACGACGGAGGAGCGCACCCGGGCTCCGCCGCTCTCACCGCCGGGGGGTGCAGGGGTGGGAGTGCGAGCGCGCGGGGCTGCTCGTAGGCCGCTGCACGCTCTGCTCGCTGCCGTGGCACCGGAGCGGATCGCACCAGGCGAGAGAGACATCGCGCGCACACTCCACGCACCGCCGCCCCCACGCACCGCCGCCCGCCAAACCGCCGCGCGCCCGATCGACGTGCTCTCGCCCTCACCCTCGGGGCTCGCAGGCGTGCACCCTGCCGTGCGGCCACCTGTTTGGGCTCTCGTGCATCGTGGCCGAGCTGCGGCGGCGCAGGGAGACGCCACGCGAGCGGAGGGAGAGGAGCGAGTGTCCCATCTGCCGGCAGGGGGCGGTGGAGCAGCAGGTGCGGCGGGTCTTTGTGACCGCCGAGGCGGGTAGCGACGAGCTGCAGCAGCGGCGACGGCGCGCATCCCACGCGAAGATGCGCGAAGCGGCCACCTCCGATTGCGCGCTGAGCCTCTGTCGCTCCCCGGCCGCACAGGCGCGAGGAGCTAGACGCAGAGCTGCTGCGGGAGGAGGAGCTCCGCAGGCTGGCGGCAGAGCGTCGCGACAAGGCCGAGAGGCGGCTGGCGGAATTGCAGGCCGTCGCTGTCGCACAACCGGGGGCGACCGCAGGTGCGCTGAGCACACCGCCACCGGTCGCGGTCCTTGGGGGGGAAAAGCCGCGCGGTGGGATAAGAAGAAGAACGGCGGAACGCCTTAGGCGGCTCCCGCGGTGGTGTAGACTAGTACCTCTGTGTTAGTGCCAGTGCGCGCCAAAGGCAAAGCGCCAAAATCCCGTGCCCTTCGTGCCTTCGTGCGCTGTGGAAAAATCCTTTTCTGGGGTGTGGGGATGGGTCGAACCTGGGAGGTTGAATTCTTTTTACTCCGACGGCCATCTCGCAGAGCAGATCGTCAGCGAGCTTGCCTGTGCGGCGGAGGGCGGTGGAGTGCACGGAGCTAAGTGCCTCGCCGTCCTCGCAGGAGTCGCTTAGGCGGCGCCCGGTTGTACCTGTGTTAGTGCCATTGGCATTGCGCGCCAGTCCCGTGCCCAGTGTGATGTCTGCCACATTTTGCTAGGGACTAACTAGGCCCCCAGCCCCGGGCTCATCGACCGCGCGCTTGTGCCGGATACACGCACACACGACACCGACAAAGAATGAAACTTTGAATACAGCAGCATTCACACAGCTCACAGCCGCGAGACAGTCCAGACACGATCGCAATCGGCCTTGACATCCAAAATAAAAAACTGAATGTTCCGACCATCCTCCCCAGAGTCGAACTAGCCACTCGCACCGAGGAGTGGAGGTGTGGCTACGTGACCCACAAAAGGCCGGAGT
>NW_005196835.1:0-1403 GCF_000372725.1 Emiliania huxleyi CCMP1516
CCTCGCCCTCGCCACCGCCTCCCTCCACCTCACCATCGCCGCCACCTCCGTCCGCCTCACCGTCTCCGCCGCCTCCGTCCGCCTCGCCGTCGCCCCCGCCGCCCTCCGCCTCACCATCGCCGCCGCCTCCCTCCACCTCGCCCTCGCCGCCGCCGCCGTCCGCGTCGCCCTCGCCGCCGCCTCCCTCCGCCTCGCCCTCGCCGCCGCCTCCCTCCACCTCACCGTCGCCGCCACCTCCGTCCGCCTCGCCGTCGCCACCGCCTCCCTCGGCATCGCCGTCGCCGCCACCGCCGTCCGCCTCGCCCTCGCCACCGCCTCCCTCCACCTCACCATCGCCGCCACCTCCGTCCGCCTCGCCCTCGCCGCCGCCGCCGTCCACCTCACCGTCGCCGCCCCCTCCCTCCGCCTCGCCGTCGTCGCCGCCGCCGTCCGCGTCGCCCTCGCCGCCGCCGCCGTCCGCGTCGCCCTTGCCGCCGCCTCCCTCCGCCTCGCCCTCGCCGCCGCCTCCGTCCGCCTCACCATCGCCGCCGCCTCCGTCCGCTTCGCCGTCGCCGCCGCCTCCCTCGGCATCGCCGTCGCCGCCGCCGCCCTCAGCATCGCCGTCGCCGCCACCGCCGTCCGCCTCGCCCTCGCCACCGCCTCCCTCCACCTCGCCATCGCCGCCGCCTCCGTCCGTGTCGCCCTCGCCGCCGCCTCCCTCGGCATCGCCGTCGCCGCCGCCGCCGTCCGCGTCGCCCTCGCCGCCGCCTCCCTCCGCCTCACCGGCTCCGCCGCCGCCGTCCACCTCACCCCCACCACCGCCTCCGTCCGCCTCACCATCGCCGCCGCCGCCGTCCACCTCACCGTCACCGCCCCCTCCCTCCGCCTCGCCGTCGCCGCCGCCGCCGTCCGCGTCGCCCTCGCCGCCGCCGCCCTCCGCCTCGCCCTCGCCGCCGCCTCCCTCCGCCTCACCGTCGCCGCCGCCTCCGTCCGCCTCGCCGTCGCCGCCGCCTCCCTCGGCATCGCCGTCGCCGCCGCCGCCGTCCGCATCGCCCTCGCCGCCGCCGCCCTCCGCCTCGCCGTCGCCGCCGCCTCCCTCCGCCTCGCCGTCGCCGCCGCCTCCCTCCGCCTCGCCGTCGCCGCCGCCTCCCTCGGCATCGCCGTCGCCGCCGCCTCTCTCCGCCTCGCCGTCGCCGCCGCCTTCGTCCGCCTCGCCCTCGCCGCCGCCTCCGTCAGCCTCGCCGTCGCCGCCGCCTCCGTGCGCAACGCCTTCGCCGCCGCCTCCCTCGGCCTCGCCGTCGCCGCCGCCTCCGTACGCCTCGTCTTTGTCGCCGCCTCCGTCCAGCTCGTCGTTGGCGCCGCCGCCTTCCGCCTCAGACTTGCCGTCAGCTCCGTTCGACCTCCCATCGTCGGCGCCTCCGTTG
>NW_005196834.1:0-1403 GCF_000372725.1 Emiliania huxleyi CCMP1516
CGCCTGCGCACCCAGGACCTGGTTCCTGCGACGTCAGAGCGCCAGCAGTCAGCACCACTGCTGGCAGATCTAGGCTGTCTCCTGCAGGGTGGCGCGCGGACCGTCGCGTGTTGTCGAAGTTGAAGCCGCCGAGGCCGAGCGCCTCGTGGAGCGGCGCCGAGCTGGGCAGCATTGCGGCCGCCGAGACAGGCTAGAAAAAGAATCGACAGCGTGACGGAAAAGAAATCCAGCAAGAAGAGAAAATCCTCGCGTAACGGCCTCGTTCCAGACGCCGACAAGGGCGCTCTGTGGCTCGCGCTGGAGGTCAAGCAATCGCGCTGGAAGTTGCTCGCAGAAGCAAGCGCAACCAGAACCGAACATGCCCCTCTTCTGCTCTCGCCCTTCGACGAGGACGCGCGTCCGCAGCGAGCCTCTCGCGGCCGCCCTCAAAGAGCAGGATGAGCGGATCAAGGAGCTCGAAGCGGAGGTGGCAGCCCTCGGCCGTGCAGTGCACCCGCCCGCCAGCGACGTGTCACAGGCGCGACAGGGGGAGCAAGCGGTTCGCACCTCCGCGGTGTGGACGACCGCTCCTCTGGCTCTGCTCTCGGCGGCCGGGGGGCGGGGTGGCGGTGAGCGGGCGAGAGCGAAGAAAAGAATCCTTTTGACCCAGGGGGTGATGCTCCGATAAACCCTCCGGATCTTCGACAAAAGCAGGACATTTCTTTTTTTCAAAGTGCAAGGTGTGAATATGAGGTTTATGATAGGGCTACTACGACGAACTATGCGGCAATCGACTGGGGCGCAGGGCCCCAGCACATCCCGCGCAGAGACCTCGTAGTAGCCCTCCCCGTAACCGACTTTCCCGACTACCAGCGGAAGCTCTCCCTGACGGATCAGTGTGCCGCGCAGTTCGAGAGAGAGAAAGACAACTACCATCAGACTGCCGAGTGGCTCACCAAATTCGGCATCTTGCGCGTGCACTGGACGCTCGAGTCAATGCACGGCAAAAACATCTGCGATGCGCTGAGCAACCTGCCGTCGAACGCGATCACTGAGGCGATCCGGTCGGGCAATTTCATATTCTCCGGCTCTCGCAACGTCGTCCTCTATCTCGCCAAGGCACGAGCGACCCCGGCTGTCGCGAAGTCGTTCAAGGAGGGCTGGTGGGCGATCGAGCGCATCTTCTACGGCTTCTTTCAGCACTCCAAGTTCACCGCCCTTGCCGTCCCCAAGGCTGATGGCTTTTCAACGGCTCACACGACGTCCACATGTTCGCGGGGGATTGCAAGGATGCGGCCGCCGCGCGGAAGGATGGTCTCCTGACCACGTACGCTAGTATTGAGCCGTGTTATGCTCATCGTGCCGTGCCGTGTAGTGTGCCGTGTGTTGCCGCACGTCACGCGCCCCTCCTGACCCCCGCACCG
>NW_005196833.1:0-1402 GCF_000372725.1 Emiliania huxleyi CCMP1516
ACAAGCCAGCTGCAGACCCCCTATCCGGGTATGGAGCCGAACCCGTGACGGCAGCGCTCCCCGCCGCTGGTGCTCCCGCTGGCTGGCTGGGGTAGATAGGCAGGTGGGGCACGGAGCCTGGTGGCGCCCGTAGCAGACCCCCTAACCGGGGGAGGAGCCGAACGCAACAGCTTTTCTCTGTGCGGCAGAGGTGGGTAGGAGGGCGATGGTCGCCACACGAAAGCGTGCGCGGCCGGCTGGCTCCTGCAGCCTAGACGAGTCGACGCTGGCGTCGCTCAACACCTCGCGTGCGCCGCTCGAGCTCACGGGCGGCCACGCGCAGCCAGCGCGGATGGTGCAGTACTTTCGGGAGGCGAAGCTTACCGACGTGACAATCATAGTGGACGGCAAGTCATACGCGGCCCACCGCAACGTGTTGGCGGCGGCGTCGGACTACCTGGACAAGCTCTTTGCCGGCCCAAAGTGGGCGGACCAGGAGCAGCCGGTGAAGCTCTCTCAGGTGCCGGGCGCACACACGTTCGCAAACATCCTCGAGTACATCTACACGGGGAGCTGCATGACGAACGAGAGCGACCTGATCTCGATGCTCGAGGCGGCGCACTACCTCCAGATCGAGCCGCTGCTCCGCTCGCTGCAGGAGCTGGTCGCGCGGCGCGTGGACGCGTCAAACTGCCTCGAGGCTTGGAAAGTGGCAGACACGTACACGCTCGAGAAGCTGTCGGCGACGGCGATGCAGATGGCGCTCCGGTCGTTCGAGCAGGTCTCCACCTCTGCCGGCTTCAGCGGGATGCCCCTCCCCTTCGTCCGTCAGCTCGTCTCGGACGACAAGCTGATCGCACAGGAGGAGCAGCGCGTCTTTGAGGCGGCGGAGCGGTGGGGTGGAGGCTGCTGTGTGCGTCAACCGACTCAGTGACGAGTGACTCGCCTGCAGGCGGTGGTGCGGTGGGTGGGGGCGCAGGAGCACACCACGCACGAGGAGCAGGCCGAGCTGCTCCGCCTCGTCCGCTACCCCCTCCTCCCGCACGACTACGTCCTCTCCACCGTGCAGAGGGTCACACTAGCCGAGACGCAGCCGAGAGGCAGCCGAGAGGAAGGGGAGGCGCGGGACATGGGCGGGAGAGAGGCTGCGCCTCCTCCCCTACCCTACAACAGACCCGAACCCTACCCTACAATAGACATGGGCGGGGGAGAGGCTGCGTCTCCTCCGCCGTGCAGAGGCCGCCACCCACCCCCGCTTAACACAGGCACCCCCCCCCCTCCCTCCCAACATCCCCTCCCCCCTCCCTCCCCGCCCGACCCCACTTTGCCCCTCGCCCTGCCCCTCGCCCCGCCCCGCTCGCCCGCCCCTCAACCCCCTCTCCCCTCACCCCCCCCCCCCCCCTCTCCCTCAGGAGCCTCTCCT
>NW_005196832.1:0-1402 GCF_000372725.1 Emiliania huxleyi CCMP1516
TGTGCACACGTCGGCGGTACTCGAATATATGAAATCGACCTTGGTCCTAGCGGCTGACGCGATCTCACGCTCCACGCAGGCGTGTTTTTCTGACGGCCGACCGTGGACGACAGTGCCGGCGCGGCGAGTTGCCCCTTCGCCGACTGGCTAGTTCCCGAGGTCGCGCGGGACTGACCCCTGCGTCCCCCGAGAGCGAGACGCGAGACCTAGCGCGGCGGGTGGGTTGGAGGGGGAGGCTCGGCGCTCGCTGCGTTCTGCGAGAGGAAGGGCGGTGTAAGCACAAGGGAGGGATCGGTGGGAGAACGGCACGCCGTGGTGCGTAGCCGTCGAATCCAAAAGAATTTTTTCTCGACGCCCCTGTCCGAGGCCAGCTGGGCCACGGCGATCAGCACAGCCAGCTGCTGCCGAAGAAGGTCGAGGCCTTCGCTGACCAGTGCGTCTTCGCGGTGGCGGCGGGAGAACATAGCCTCGCCCTCACCACCGAGGGAGCCGTCTTTACTTGGGGCAAGGGCGAGAGCGGCTGCCTAGGCCACGGAGAGGACCTGTCCAACCAGCTGCTGCCCAAGAAGATCGAGGCGTGGGGTCCGGGGCAGTGATGAGAAGGGCGAAAGGGTGCGTGCCTCTTCGCCACCTGCGAACGTCTCCGAGGGAAGAGTCCGATCAATTTTCTTTTTTTTCTTCGCGTACCGAATACACGCCGTCGCGCCGCGTCGCCTCCGCCGCCGCCGCCGCCACCGCCCCCTCGCCAGACACGCCGCCGCCCGCCCGCCTCCTCGACCTCCCCACGGACCTCCTCTTGCGCGTCCTCGCGGCCGACGCAAAGCCACAACACGCGCGCGCATAATTCCCGTCGATGAACGCGATTCTCGACGGCGGCTGCCTCGCCGAAGTCCTTGGCCACCTCACCGATTGGGGCCTCTGCTGCGCCCGCAGAGTGTGCACGGCATGGCGTGACGCCGCTTCGACGGCCGGCGTCTGGCGTGCCGTCTTTGAGGGCATGCACGGAGCGCACTCCGTTCACTGGGCTGCCGCGCACGAGCCGGTTGCACTCGCGCCGGGCGACGACGAATGGCGCGCACGCTGCGCGCTCCGTCGCCGGGCAGCCACCAATAGAAGGCGTGGGCTCGCGCGCGCCCGCCTTCTTCCCTTTGAGATGGGTCCCACGGCTGCCTCATCACCTTTCTTCGTCGTATCGCTCGCCGTCGATGGGCCGTGGCTGGCGCTCGGTGGGCATGGCCACGTCTCGCTTCACGACCTGCGCACCGGCAAGCGCTGCTGGCAGCAGCCCCACGCTGCGAGCGCCGCCGGCAGCGACGACAGCGCGCACCTCGTCAGCATGGTGACGGTGTGCGCTGTCAGCGGGCACGTGGCGGCCCTCACGCCTGCCGATGGCACGGTGATC
>NW_005196831.1:0-1402 GCF_000372725.1 Emiliania huxleyi CCMP1516
GGGCCGCGACCGTCGCCGGGTCGAACCAGCGGCCGTCGTAGATCTGGTTCGAGACGAGGGAGGAGAGGTGCGCGAAGAGCGCCGCCGCCCGTCTGTCGAGGACCGCCTGTGGGGAAGGCTCCGGGAGGGTTCCAGGAAGGTTCCGGGAAGGTTCCGGGAGGGTAGGTCGCCGCTCGGTCGAGGACGGCTGGGTAGAGGGTAGGGGAGAGGAGGGGAGGGGAGGGGGGGAGGGGAGGGGAGGGGAGAGGAGAGGAGAGGAGGGGAGGGGAGGGGAGGGGAGAGGAGAGGAGAGGAGAGGAGGAGGGGAGGGGAGAGGGGGGCGGCCTGGTAGAGGTACTCGAGCGCGCGGCCGAGCAGCTCCATGCCGGGCGCCTCGTATACGCCGCGCGACTTGGTGCCGATGATCCGGTTCTCGAGCGCGTGCGAGATGCCGAGGCCGTTGCGTCCTCCGATCGTGTTCGCGAGCGAGATCACCTCGAGCGGGGAGATATGGGGAGATATGGGGAGATATGGGGAGATATGGGGAGAGATGGGGAGAGATGGGGAGAGATGGGGAGATAGTGTTTGCGAGCGAGATCACCTCGAGCGGGGAGAGATGGGGAGAGATGGGGAGAGATGGGGAGAGATGGGGAGATAGTGTTCGCGAGCGAGATCACCTCCAGCGGGGAGAGATGGGGAGATAGTGTTCGCGAGCGAGATCACCTCCAGCGGGGAGAGATGGGGAGAGATGGGGAGAGATGGGGAGAGATGGGGAGAGATGGGGAGATAGTGTTCGCGAGCGAGATCACCTCCAGCGGGGAGAGATGGGGAGAGATGGGGAGAGATGGGGAGAGATGGGGAGAGAGGGGGAGAGATGGGGAGAGAGGGGGAGAGATGGGGAGAGATGGGGAGAGATGGGGAGATAGTGTTCGCGAGCGAGATCACCTCCAGCGGGGAGAGATGGGGAGAGATGGGGAGAGATGGGGAGAGATGGGGAGAGATGGGGAGATAGTGTTCGCGAGCGAGATCACCTCCAGCGGGGAGAGCCGCTTCCCGTTGACGGCGACGCAGCGCGCGCCATCGAAAGTGAGCTCGACGAGCTCCTCTGCATCGGGCGCGTCTTTTGGCCACACGCCTACAGCGCCCAGAGCAGCCACAGCCTGCGATCGACGTGACGTGACGACAGCGTAGAGTCGTCTGGCCAACACGAACACCCATCTCGGGGTCGACGATCGTCATTGGCGTCTGCACCGACTCGAGGTCCTCCGCCTGTTCACAGCTGGAGGTGTGAGTAGACGCTGTTCACACGCCTGCACCGACTCGAGGTCCTCCGCCTGTTCACAGCTGGAGGTGTGAGTAGACGCTGTTCACACGCCTGCACCGACTCGAGGTCCTCCGCCTTTCACAGCGGAGGTGGAGTAGA
>NW_005196830.1:0-5843 GCF_000372725.1 Emiliania huxleyi CCMP1516
TCCCGTCTTTGGGGCCTGGAGCCTGTTCACGCGCGCGCGAGACGTGCAGACAGGGTTGCCAGGTGAGAGCGAATGGCGCGGTTCACGCCTCGCACAACAGAGAGAGAGATGCGCTCTGCATGGTGGGACATAAAAGAAAGCGAGTACTTGGGCGAGTAGGCCGTGCGGTCGACGCTGCCGTGCGCGACTTTGCGCGCGAGGCGGCGCAGCTTGAGAACGGCGGTGGGCGAGAAGCCGCCGCCGAACGTCTCGTGGAGCAGCAGGTTGAAGTTGTTGCGCTTGACAAAGATCGCGTCGTGGTAGAAACCGCGATGCGCCTTGACGTAGCCGTGGCCGGTCTTGTGGGAGAAGGGTTGGCCGGGCTGCCCGCG
This sequence comes from Emiliania huxleyi CCMP1516, assembly GCF_000372725.1. Taxonomy (NCBI): domain Eukaryota; phylum Haptophyta; order Isochrysidales; family Noelaerhabdaceae; genus Emiliania; species Emiliania huxleyi. Next base: position 372 of record NW_005196830.1, read on the forward strand.
CGCCTTGCAGCCCATGTTTAGGCGGCGGGCCTTCTCTTCGGTGTTACCAAAGGCGTAGGAGTGGCCAACGGAGGCGGGCGTGCCGCCGCTCGAGGCGTTGCCAACGCCCGCCGAGGAGGTCTTGAGGAGGGGCGTCCAGAGCTTGACTTCATTCACCTCATTTAGGATGTGCGACCATGAGAAAATAAACAAATCCAAAATCCAAATCGCAAACATACAATGTGCATGCACATGCACAACAACAACAACATGCACATGTGCACATGCACATGCACATGTGCATGTCCAGAGAGAGAGAGATTTTTAGCAATTTGTTGTTGTCATGTCCATGGACATGAGAGAGAGAGAGATTTTTATTCTTTCTTCTTGGACATGTACACATGCACATGTGCATGCAGAAACCCAAATGGCCGATAGGATATTTGTTTTGTTGAATGATGTCAACAGCACACAGTCAACTTCCAAGCCCGCGAGAGCGTAGCAAAAAGAAAACCGAGGAGGGCGGCTCGTTCACCTCCGGCGACCGAGCTCTTGCGGGATATATTGCACATGCTGGTCCCCCTCGTCCTCACGGTGCTCACGCAGCCCGCCCCGCTGGCAACGGAGGCGGTCTCCGTGCAGCCCACACCGCCGACAGAAAGGGCGGCGGGAGAAGCGGCACCGCCGACCGAGAAGGCGGCGGGAGAAGCGGCACCGCCGACCGAGAAGTGGATATCCTCATCATGCAGCTTGTCCGGCTGCGTGCACACGAACTACCTGACCGGCACCACCACGGCACACGACTTTAAAGGCGGTAAGGTCACTACGAATCACTGGACAGGCGAGACCACCGCGAGCAACCACCAGGGCTCCATCACCAGCAACAAGTACACGGGCGACTGGAAGGCGCACGGGTGCAACAGCTGGGGCTGCGGGACCTCCGGCGGCAACCACCGCACGGGCGACTACTGGTCCGTACCTCACCCTGCTCCTGGTGGCAACCCTACAGTGTGTTGCATGGCTATGACCGCCTCGTGCATGGCCTGCCAGAAGGGCGTGAGCCTCAGCGCCTGGTGCGCGGCCCACCCTGGCTACGCGGGCTGCCCGACCGCAGTCTTTCCGCGCCCAGGCATGCCGGGCGGCAACCCTACCATTTGTCAGCTAAAATGGGCGCAGTGCGGCGGCAACTCCTGGACTGGCGCCACCTGTTGTGAAGCTGGCTCCGTCTGTACTGCATCAAGCGCCTGGTACAGCCAGTGCAAGCCATCCCGCAACTACCTTCACAAGATTGTGCGCCCTCTCCACCGCCTCAACGCACCCTCCCCCCTCCCCGCCCTGCGTGAATGTACCTCCGCACTGTAGGACGAGGCCGGCGAGCTGGTCGCAACCCACGCCGGCGTCTTCGCCGCAACCGGTGCCGCAACGGACACACCGCGAGCCGAGGCTCCACGCACGCTAGCAGCAACACTAGCCGCGAGTGCACCGAATACTGTAGGCGCCTTTGCCGCCGTCTTCTTGGCCGTCGGACTCTTGCGCCGCTCGCGCGCCAGCAGGCCAGAAGCGGCTACGGCCGAGGCGCCAGCCGTGCAGCTGGTGTGAAGTGAAGGCGGCGGCCGCACGCGACGACGTGCGATTTGCGATAAGGAGGGAGGCGTGGGGGTTCGTGTCTGCCTTTGTGGCCTCTCTGAGTAGTGTGTGGTACATGCGCTGAGCACCAGCCGGCTCGGGGTTTGCCTGCCGCGGGCGGCGGGGAGCCGGGGTCACAAGAGGGCGTGGCCCACGACCCGCCGGCACTGTTCTCAGTTCTGTGCGGCGCTGCGGCCGCGCCGGAGGTGGGGCGTGGGGGTCGAGTCCGCCTTCTGGCGCCCGGCGCTCTGCGATGATGTGAAAATTGTGACCAAGATCCGCTGTGATCAAGAGGAAGTAAGCTCGTAGGGGGTCTGCACCATGACTCGCGCCAAAACGCTCTACCTACCTATCCCCAGGCCGCGCACGGCGCAGCGAAGCGAAAAAAGACGAAAATAGGGGGTACCTACCTTGACGCTTGAGGGCCCTCTGGGGCGGTCAAAACCGGACCTACCAACCTATTGCATAGGGTGTCACCGGTCAACAGACCCCCTATCTGGCTAGGAGCCGGAACTTGGCCTTTATACGTTTTTCTCGCCCAGTACTATCTATATTCTTTTCCCGTATTCTTTCCGTATTCTTGTCCCAAACAGGGTCTATATTCTCGAATATGCCAAGAATACAGCTCCAAATCGGGCCTATATTCTCAAATATTCTTTATATTCCCGCTGAAAATCGCTGAAAATCGCTTCGAAAAAGAATATAGAATCGGAAGAATAACGTATAAAGGCCAAGCCGGAACCCAGCGGCTCCGAGGGCGACACCCAAGGGGCGCGGACTAACCCTCGGAGACCCGTGTTTACTTTGCGGCCCTTCCCTGCGAACGCGCACCCCCCAGGGCTAGGGCTCTCTTGCCCGCAACCCGATGCCAATAATCTGGCCCGCTGGGTGTGCTTCTTAGCCTGAGTTGGCAGGAACGGCAACTGGGGTCCGTTCTGACTAGTACATGTAACACGTTCTGGCCCTCGCCATTCTGATCATTCCTGGAACACCCTCGGACCGACCCAGGTGGCCGGCCGGGTAAAACCCGGGTATACCCGAGAATTCTCAGGTATACCCGATACATACCCGGAGCGCGCGCGTCGCTATGGCGCCCTATCCCACAGGCACGTGCGCCAACTGCACCAACCACGGTGTGCTCAAGTATGCGCGCCGCACCATGTGTACCCGCTATGCCAGAAGGCGGCCACGGCGGAGCGGCGTGGCGCGCCTCGCCGACGGCGGAGGAGACGACGCGGTCGTGCCGACATACTGCTTCGAGATCAAGGAGGTGATTGGCATGCGCTTCGCCGACCCTGAGCGGCTCGTCGGGAAGAAGCGGCGCAATGAGCTGGCCGCGGCGGAGACGTCGCTGTGCTGCCTCACCCGCGGCAAGTTTGGAGAGGACCAGAATGACGACGGCTTCCGATTGATACGCGCTGGGTCGAGCTCGAGGAGCTGTACGACAACTGCGGCAAGCAGAACCTGAACCGGGCACTCATGTGCCTATCACAGTAGCCCGAGGACGGGGGGGGGGGCGGGCCTCACCCGGGGCTCACCGGGGCCCGGCCGTCCCCGCCCCCTCCCTCACCTGCCCCACCCAGGGGCCTCACTCGCGATGCGCTGTCCCGGGGGGGTAGCTCGCTGCCCGACCCAGCCAGGGCGCAGGGGCACCACGGGCGGGCCACAGCCCACGCGCACGCGGCCCCGTACCTACGCCTACCGGCTACCGCGCGCCCCCGGCCCACCAGCGCCACGCCTAAAAGATTAAGAATTCTACCCCCTGAAAGGCGCGCTCCGGACGAAAGAGCAAAGCTGAATGGGCGGGTCGGGTGCCGCCGGGGTGGCGGGTGGGGGGGGTGGGGGCACCCGGGGCGCCTCTGAGGAGCTCCGCCCCGCCCCTGCCCCTCACTGCCCCGGGGGTGGGGCCTCACCCGCAGCCGGCGCGTCCCGGGGTGGGGTCTCGGGGTGAGTTCCGGGTGAGGCCCGCCCCCCCCCCGTCCTCGGGCTACTGTGATAAGCACATCAAGAGGCGTACCGCACGGCGGAGAAAAAGGCGGCTGACGAAGCCATTGTCGGCTTTGAAGAGGATGACGAATAGGAGGCGGCATAATCGTGTGGTGAGTGCTTTGAGTGGGTGGCTGTCCCGTATTGCATATAAGGGCTGTTTGTTTGCTACCCCGCCCCCCTGTGCCCTCCCTCGCGGTGTCCTGCGGGTCTCAGCGCCTCAGGCGGGCCCAGTGGCCGGTGTTCTGAACGTTCAAAGAACGCATTCCGAGCCTTGCCGTTCTGATCATTCCCCTTACCTTGCCAACTCAGTTCTTAGCCCCCCGGCCCTGGATGTGCGGTTGCTGACTGCACTCCAAGGACCAACCAACCAAGGTCCAACCAAGCAAGTAAGTGCTCCAAGTGCCCCAAGGGTGGGAGGACGGCACACGCCGCCACGACACAGAGATTTCCGTCGTCCTCTGCCTCATCGCTCTCTTCGGCTCATCGCTCTCTTCGTGTGAAGGGCGACTGATGCGCCGAGGTCTTTGCCAAGAGATAGATGATGTACACGAGCAACGCACAAACAATGTTCATGGTACCGCCGACGCTGGCTGCGCCCCAGCAGCAGCTGGGACAGGTCGTCGTCGCGCCGCAGATTGCCGCGCCGCTTGTGGCGATGACCACGCTTGACCCTCGCTTCCAGCCGCTGCCGCTGCAGCCCGGCGAGACTGCATTTTACCCGAGCGGCGAGAGGAAGCGGGCAAAGCAGGCGAGGAACATAGCCCGCGCCCTCCCTTATCGCTCTCAAACTCTCGCGCTCGCGCGTTCGCTCTTGCTCTCAGAGGGAGGGCCCTCGCCCTCGCCCTCGCCCTCCCTCTCGCCCGCCCTCGCCCTCGCCCTCGCCTTCCATGTCGCCCCTCGCCCTCGCCCGCTCTCGCCCTCGCTCTCGCCCTCCCTCTCGCCCGCGCCATTTTGCCGCCGCCCTCAACGCCTCCGACGACGTCCCCACGTCGCCCCCGCAGGCGTGCATGGCGTGCTGGAGGGCCAAGCTCCGCTGCACGATGCTCCAGTGCGGCTCGTGCCTCTCTTGCGTCGAGCGCGGCCGGCCGTGCATCCCCCGCGTTCGCATGAAGCGGCGGCAGACCCGCGAGCGCCCGCCCTACCCGAGCCTCGACCTGGCCCGGGCGCAGGAGGCGGCGCTGCAGTCTTTGCCGCCGCTGCCGCCGCTGCAGCCCATGCCGCCCTCGGCCGTGGGCCTCGAAGACTTGTGGGGCGGCGCACAGGGTCTTCAGCCCGGCGCCGCCCCCAACTCGCCGACGGTCGGGGCGGGGGCGGGCATGCCGGCGGTCGCGCCCGTGGCCGCGCCCGACCAGGCGTCGCTGACCGCTGCGCTCTGCTCGTCGTACTCGATGCACCTGCAGCGGTCGCTCGCCGATTCGATGTCCCTCTCGCGGATGCTCGCTGTGCACGACGGCTGGCGCGGCGGCGGCTCCACCGACCTGAAGGTGCAGGCGGCCGCGATGATGTCGGGACAGCTCGCGGGCGCGGCGGCGGGCCAGGCGTCGATGCAGGCGGCGGCGCAGGCGGGGATGATGCATGCGGCGGCGCAGGCGGCGGCGCAGGCGGCGGCGGCGGCCCCTCATGGCGGTGTCCCCCTCTCGGATGCCAGCTCGGTCGCCGTCCTGGTCGCCTCTCCTCCTGACCCCGTCGCGCCGCCCCCCCTGTTCTCGCAGCCTCTCCTTTCGCAGGAGCTGCGTCTCTCCCTACTTGACGCCTCTGCAGCGCGTGGTTCATTCACTGGTGCAGTGGTCTTCTCCGCAGGTCCCCACCCCGGTGGCGCCCCCCTGCGGCGCCGCTTCTCCCCTCTGCACTCTCGGGGGTTCCTATTAAAACGACGTT
>NW_005196830.1:6663-16884 GCF_000372725.1 Emiliania huxleyi CCMP1516
CCGCCAGAGCCGCACCGATGCCAATTTTGCTGCCGGGACCCCCCCCCCCCCTCCCCCTCCCCCCGTCGGACCGCCAGAGCCGATGCCAATTTTGACCGCTCCCAGATGAGCGAGCGATAATGTTTTCGGCCGAGCACGGTGCGATCGCGCTAACCGCTATACGATCGGCCGGCGCTTCCTGCTCTGTACTACATGCGCTGAGAGTCGCGGATACACGTGTGGGGTCTGTCTCTTTGGTCCCAGTTTTGGAGTTGTGTGTTCTCTCGGCGCTCATGCGTGTTCGCGCCCCAAGTCCATGAAAAGCCATGCAAATGACTAGTTGCAAAAAGTCTCACGTGGAAAACCTATAGCAAAAACTGCGAAAAACGCTGTCACGAAAAAGTGACATAGAGCACCCACGTTTTAAGCGTTCTGTGCACACACAAGGTCCGTCCGCGTGCACCGCCAGCTTCCCAGGGCCATAGCGCGAAAAACGAAGGAGGAGATGCATCCTAGCTGTCGCCACCGAAGGCGACTCGACGCCGCTGAGATCGGAGATCAAGCTCTGACAGGTCACACGTCGCTCCTTTGACGCCGACGTGACTCACCCGTGCAGAGCGCATCAGGACACGGTCTCGACGCGCTCGGTACGACGCCTGCGACCCGTCTCGGGTCAGGTGGCACGACGCTCATCGCGCCCGCCAGCGCTGCCGTGCAGGTTGCCACGACGAGGTGGAACCACATGTGCATGCTACATGTACATGTGCATGGACATGCGCATGTCACGGCCACCGCCGGCTCGACGCGACGATAGCCTCCGGAGGCTGACTTTGAGGCACCATCATCGGACGATGTCGACGAGCTGGGTCGCTCTCGCGGTAGCCAGGTAGCCCCCCATACTAGTAGCACCAGCCATGGCCTCACGGAGCGCGGGCGAGGGCGCTGGGAGCAACACGGACAAAAAACATCAAAATTCATCATTATCACAGCACCCGTATTTGCAACTAGTCGCCATAAATAATGACTAAAACATATGCGGGTGTATACCGTGCCATTCCAGGTTCAGCGAGATGGCTTCAGATGGCGCGCTTTCGGTTTGAGACCAGTGGAGTCCCAAAAAATGGACACGTGCGGAGTCCCTTACATTCCAGCCGCGTGGGCGAATCGGAGAATCAGTTTTGTTATTGTTTTGGGTTTCACTGTCTGTCAAGAGTCATGAGATGGATACCATACCTCCATCACGCATCATCAGCCCCTCGAGCGCGCCCCGCGAGCAGTTCACCCTCGGGTATGTTCGTAAGATCAACATACGACCGTACACTGAAAAAAGGGAGAAGAGGAATGGGGGAGGGGGGAAAGGGTCCGGTTTAAGGGCGTAAGGGCGCCGAAAAGGGCTTAGGCTGAACAAGCTTTTCCTCTCGCACCCCGTCTCTTTTCCTTTCCTTTTTTCTCTACAGCACCCTCTCTTTTCCTCTCTATTTTCCCGGGGAAACCATCAAATTTTCTGGGCTCTGAGCCGAGTCTGAGGCTGGTTTGGGCCCAAAATCAGCCAAATCGGCAAAATACCGGGGATTTTGCGGGTATACCTGGAAACCCCCGGGTATACCTGGAAAATACCCTGCGACCGCCTGGGTGTCGTGCCGATTTCCTCAATTTTGCGTCAGATTTTGCCCCAGAGCCCAGACCAGCTCTCAGACTCAGTCAGGGAAACTCGCGAGTTTCCAGAATGGAGCACCAAACACCCTCTGTTTTCCCTGGCAATTTCCGGAAACGCAAAGTGCTGGGGACCCTCTGTTTTCCTTTTTGTTTGCCGGAAAAGCTTGTGCAGGCCAAAAAAAAAAGGGCGCGCTCATCCGTTTCACCCCAGCTGAAGGATGAGCGGCGAAGCAGGGAGGAGCTGGATACACCGGCCGCTCGCATCATGGCGCGTCGCGAGAGCCGCGCCGCGATGCCGGACCGGCTCAAGGTGGCGGCGCAAGGAAAAGGAGCGCGCGCATACTGGGGAAGACAACACGTGAAACTGCACTGAGACCGCCCGCCGACGACGACGCGAACCCCTCGCTCGGCAATGTGCGTCGCGGAGTCCTCGAGTGTGTCGGTGCCAGCCGCAGCAACGAGGACGGCTGGCCCAAAGCCCAATGCGAGGCGCTACCAGCGTGTCGAACGCAGGGCGGGCCAAAAAAACGCGAGTGCCACTGCCACGCCAGCCCGGATCGCCGTCGGTGCTGCCGCAACGCTGCTTGTCGTTGCCACTCTGGCTGCGACACAGGCACTGGTCGCTGCATGGTTAGACGCTGTCTTACTGCCATCGCCTCCATCAGCGCCACCGCCTCCGCCTCCGTCGCTCCCCCCCTTCCCTCCATTCCCGCCACCGCCACCACCACCGTCGCCATCTCCTCCTCCACCGCCGCCACTGCCGCCCCCGCCGTCGCCGTCGCCGCCGCCGCCGCCGCCGCCGTCGCCCCCGCCGCGACGAATCTTTGGCGCGGTTGCGACGATGCTCAACGACCGCTTCCGCGGCGCACGCGCCACCAACAACCTCACTACTGCGGGCGTGATTGTGCGCGGGCTCGACTCGTCCTCCGACCCGGACCGGCCTTGGATGGCCTGCACGACGAATTGGTGCGCACGGCACGGCGACCATTTCTCCACCTCCCTCGTCTACCCCGGCCACGCCGCCTCCTATGGCCCGATTGGCTTTGTGATCGACCCCACTCTTGTGGAGCTCAACTGCGCTCAGCACCCTAGATGCGTGGTTGTAGCCGCTCTCGCCTGCATCCGGAATCGCTAGGTGGCTCGCATGGCGCGTCTCCGCTGACTCAGCCTTCTCCCCTCGCCCTGCAGGCGCCTACCCCGGCGACGGCGGCTCGCAAAACACGCCGCAGGGCTGCAAGGGGGAGTGCGACCTGAGGCCAGGGTCGCCGATGCGAGGGAACTGCATGTACAGGCCGCAGCACCTGTACCTGATGCTCGAGCGCCTCCCGCCCGACACGTCCTGCAGACGGGGGTGCAAGGACCAGGGGATGAACGAGATTGTTTTCGACCCGACGGCCTGGCAGAGAAACATGCCGCGGACCATCGTGGCGATGTTCCATAAACGCGGCGCGGCGGGCGAGGACCCTCGGGGCAGCGTGTCAGCCATGCACCGCAAGTTTGTCGCCGAGTACGGCCTCAAAGGCTCGGATGTGCCGCTGCTACGCTACGAACCCTCCGATTTTGTGCAGCCGTTTTCTGACGCATGACCATCTCAGTTGTCCGACGTGCGACGACGAGATAGAGGTGCTACGTGTGCTAGAGCGAGCTGTGCTCTATTCGTTGAGAGGTCTGAGAGGGAGGCACCTATCGGGGAGGAGCTCCGTCGTTCTGCACGATCTTGCGGGGTGTGACGTGTGTCGTGTGTGGTGTGGAGCGCGCGGGATCGTGAGTTCCGAATTCCGTGTTCCGACCGTCGCTCTTCACACCACACACCACACCACACACACACACACACACAATTATTTACTTCATTTTCCTCCCACACCACACAATACGTAATTCATGTAGAGCGCTCCGCAGTCAGGCCAATAGAGGGCCTTCGGAGCAGGCGCAGGTTCGAGCGCGCGTCCGGGGCCGTCGTGGCGCCACGCGTGGCCGGAGGACACACCTGGGAGAGGGCCGACATACACATGATGAGTGCGGCACCAACCTCTGAGCACTTCCCCTGCCATCCTCTGGCGCCGTTGACGGCGCGCGGCTCAAGCCAACCTCGCGGCGGCCATCCCCGCCTCCAGTCCGCGCCCCTCACCGCCCGCCCACCTCGCCACCCGAGCAAACGTAGACGGGCTTGCCATAATAGTCGGAAAAATCGCTCGACTGTTTGCAGCCGTCGTAGCCCATGTCGCGCGAAGCGCAGAGGTACATGTACTTGCCCCCGTGTGTCCCGACAAGGTGGCAGGCCTCCTGCAGCTCTGCCCACGGCGGCAGCGGCATCCGCAGGTCCGCCTGCAGCCAGCCGAAGCCGCGCGATTTGCCTTCGGCGGCCGCGCCCTCGTCCAGCTCGCTCAGGAAGGCCTCAGGAGAAGAGAAGAGGTCGAGGCCGAGCTTGACGGCGAGGAAGATGGCGCATGCTGCGAGAAGAGAGTGATCGGCAATGAAGCTCCCGCCGCCGCCAGGATCAAGCATGCTTGCCGGCGGCGGGCGGCGGGCGGGAGGTGCGGCGGCGGCAGGGGCGAGCGGCGCCATGAAGGCGCGCTTGGGTGCCACTGCCGGTGCGACGAAGGAGTGCGCGGCTGAAATGATAGCAATCATATGGCAAAGGCTCAGCTGGCGGGCAAATCAGTGATTGGGCCGGAGTCGCGCGTGTGTTTTTCTCGCTTTTGCGGGCCCCATGCTGAAATTCTGCGCGCACCGTCGAGCTGACGGCGGGCGCGCTGCGGTCGCACGCCAAGCCAAGTTATATGCCAGTGGCAAGCGACCTAGAATCGGCTCACGCGCCTCTACTCGCATACGCTCACCCATAGAATTGTCACCGCCAGTGAGTGCGAGATAGGGCTAGCGGCTGGCGGCTAGCCTCTGAGGAGAGTGACCAGAGACACCTCACACGACCCCACACACGGTCTAGTCCGGCCTCGCGGTCGGCGGAGATTGCTAGAGGCCGAGCAAGCCTGCTCTAGCCTCACGTTCGCCCCTGTTGTCTGTTGTTTGTTGTGCCCTTGTTTGTTCTCTTGGCACCTGGGAGTGCTGGGGGGGGCGACAGGGAGAATGTGGCCCTGAGTTATGTGTACGCCAACTCAGGGTGTGTGGCAGCCAGCTGGCTGTGTGTCTTGTGAGCCTGTTTGTGTCTGTGTGTCGCTCGTGCGCGTGTCGTCATCATCTGTCCCGCGTCCACCCATACCGCGTTGGTGTCCAGTCCGAGCCTGACTGTTGTTCATCTTTCTACATACATAATTCTGCAAAAACCTGGCCGGCCCCTGCTTTGCCCCTACCTACCTACCTACCTACCTACCTTACTTATGGGAAACTAAAAAAGAAATCACGCGATGGGTGAAGGTGGGGTACTATACCAACTAGAGTGATGGTTGGGGAGAGAGAGATTTTTATTAACCAACAAGAAAGACTCTCACAGATGGTTGGTGGTTGGTGGTACTCTCCTGCAACCACAGTCCTTCTTGTGACATGGCAGGCCACTCTCAAGCCCTACAAGCATCAGATCATCTCTCTCTCTCTGTGAGTGTTAGAGTTGTTTGGTATTGCTAAAAATCTCAAACAACAAAAACGTGTGAGTGTTAGAGTTGTTTGGTATTAAAAATCTCTCTCCCCCATTTGGGGAGGGTTGTGTGATTTGGGCTCGGCAGCTTAAAAGAAAGAAAGAAAACAGACAACCCAAGGGAGGGATGGGAGGACGGCACGCCGCCACCAGCTTGTTAGCTAGCCCTCAGCCGAAGCTGGGGCCTTCTTTCGAGGGTTGACATCGTGATTTCACCGAAAAGTTCTTTTTCTGAAAATTCCAGCTTGAAGAGCGGGAAAACCCCGACGGGAGGGCCCAGACCTACCCTACCTACCCCGGCATGAGGCCCGCCGAAGCAGAATAACACAGAAGAAAAAGAAAGACTCCGGCTCAGCACTTCTGCGCTGGCATGTTCCGCTCGAACGTGTGTCGGTCATCGGTCATAGCCATCTAGGGCGATGTTTTCGCTCCTCCTCGTTGCGCTTGCGGCAAAGCGGCGGTGGGACGACAGCGACGTGGCGCAGGGTCGGGGCGGTGCTGCGAGAGGCCCGCGCGTGGCGGTCGTGCTCGCCGGCCCCGCCCGCACCCTCGCGACCCGCTCGGTGGTGCGCGGCCTCAAGAGGCACGTTCTCAGCTCGAGCCTGTATGATGCGACGCTCTTTGCGGCGCTCACGCTCGACGCTCCGCTGCCTGACGTCCCTCTGTCCGGCTACAACGCCTCCCTCCTTCGAGCGCTCTCCGCCCAGTCGCTCGTCGACCGAGCGCTCGGCTTCCTCGCGCCCCGCGCCTTGGCCTTCTTCAACGCGTCGGACGCCGTCGCCTCGATCGGCCGGCGAGCATGCAGCGGGATCCCAACGCCGCCGACCGCCTTGCGAGGCGCTGCCTCGCCGCCGAGGACCGGACTTTAGGGCCCCACCGGAGGCGTCCCGGTGCCTTCCTGCAGGCCCGCTCGCCACCAAGCACGAGTGGGTGGTCGAGCTGTACGCTGCGCAGCTCGGCTTCTCGCTCCTCCGCACCGACGAGATGGCCTCCGGCCTCCGGTGCCGCCCTCCCTCCACACACCACACACCCGCGCACGCACACACAGACACTCGCGCGCACACACACCACCGCCACCGCCACCGCCGCCGCCTCCGCCGCCGCCTCCGCCGCCGCCCCCGTCGGACGCGCACCGCAACAGTGACATCCTCCAGCGCCGACCGCAGCAGGGCCGTGCGGTACTCCCGCCGCTCCACCCGCAGCGCAGTCGCGCGAGGGCCACTGAGCCGTGGCCGCTGCCGCCGCGCCGCAGGTACATGTTCGTGCTGCGGCTCCGCCCCGACCTGCTGTTCCGAGGCCCGCTCTTCTCCGCCGTCCAGCCCGCCCCGAACGTCTCGGTCACCTTTTCGGACTCCTCCGCCCCCATCCTCCTCTCGGAGCACACGGTGGGCCAAGCAGAGAGGGAGCCGAGATGCAGCAGAGAGGGAGCCGAGATGCAGCCGAGATGCAGCCGAGGCGTCCCGCCACCTGTGCTCAACCATCCATCCCGACCACTCGTGCCCTGCACCCATGCACGCTAGGTCGCGGCGCCGCCGGACCGCGCCTCGGACTTCGCCGTCCTTGGCGCGCATGCGGCGCCCGCCTACTTCAACGCCTTCGGCGCCGCGGCATCGTGCGCGCTCGCGCCGCCCTTCGCCCCCGCGGGCTGCCACTCGGCAGCCAGCGTCGGCGCTTGCTTGGCGGCCGCTCCGCCGGCGCCGCGGCACCCTGTCGGGGCGCTCCAGAAGCCGTCTCCTCCCTCGTGCACAGGTGGCCGCGCAGATGGCGCTGCACGCCGCGAAGGTCGCCACGGCGCCGCCCGTCGCCGTCCCGGCCGCCGCTTGCCTCGTCAACATCAGCGGATCCGGCTGCACCGGCGGGGCGTGGGGCGCTAGCGAGGCTTGCGCCGTCGTGCCCGTGCCGCCGCCGCGCGAGCTGCGCGCCGGCGCTTGCGTGACGCACCGCGACGTGCTGCGCGTCGCCGCCGGCGCCGCCTCCCGACCCGCTCGCGACGAACGAAAGCAAGTCCCTCAAACCCACCCATGGTGCTCAGCAGGCGCCGCCTCCGACCCGCTCGCAGACGTCGCAGACGCGGAGGCCGCCGCCGCTGCTGCCGGCGGCGGCGGCGTGATCGCTCGCGTGCTGCTCGCTGCCGCCGCGGTGGTTCTTCTCTGGCCTCCCCTCCGCCACCGCGCCGCCACGAGATTGCTCGCCGCGGGCGCCGCCGCCCGCGAGGCGGCGGCGCCGTTGCGCGAGGCCGCCGCGCCGCTGCTCGACGCCGCCGCCCCCGCGACCGCCGCGGCTGCAGCGGCCGCGGCGCCTTGGGCGAGGTTTGCGGCGCCGCATGTCGCTTCTGCGGACGCCAGCTTCCGGCGAGGTCTATCGGCGATGGACGAGTCCGTCGTGGGCGCGGCGGCGGCGGCGAGGCTCGCCGTCGCCCGCGCCGTCGCGGCGCTGCCGCTGGAAGAGTACGCGCCGTGGGCGGCGCAGGCCGCGCGCAAGTCTGGCTTCGGTTTGGAGGAGGGCGAGTACGCGCCGCTAGATGCGGGGCACGCGGATCCGTGGCGCACCAACTAGCGCCCCCGGGCTGCGCGCTGGTCCTTCACTCACACGCTCCAGTCTTGGGCAGCCTTGGTGCTCACGCGATGCTCCCCGCACAGTACACGAGGCTGTCTGCGCACCCCGTAGGTACGCGTCGTTGCGCACGGGTGAGGAGTCCGCCGCTGACACGCCAAAGAGCGAGGGCGGGTCGCTCGCGCCGAGCGACTTTGCCTTCAACGACAAGAGCTAGGTACTCTTTGGCCCCAGGCGGCGGGTCGCTTTGGTGAGAGGAGGAGCCGAACGCGCGGGGCGCAGGGGGGGCAGTCCGTGCAACCATTATGGTGCGAAATCTTGTGCAGAGGCCACAGCCTCAGGGTACCCTATGAGGTGGCTAAGTGAGGGTCTCTGGGACCCACCCAGATAGTGTTTTTCAACTAACGGAGGCCTTTGGGGGCGACCCGGGGGCACCTCGGGGTCGCAGTAGCCCCTGACGGTCGAAACCGGACCCCGCGACGCCCGGGCCGGTCTGCCTCTGCGGTCACCCGCGCCGCGCGCGCCCGCGCCCGCGCGCGCGCGCCTCGTTTACGCGAACCGAACCACGTTCGTGCGGTGGAGGAGTGGTCCTTGATTGTCGTACATGTGTGTTTGCGTGTGCGTCGCTGTGGTGTCCCTGAACGACGCTGCCCCGGTGGACACGGCTGTGCACCGGGCTCGTGCACTAAGTTTTGTCTCCAGGGGGCCACTCTGTGGCGCGGATGGGGGCGCGAGCCGCCATCTTGGACTGTGAGGCGAGTATTTGCAACCGGGAGCTCGCCGCCGCCCCTACACCGCCGCGGCCGCCCTCCCGATGCGTCGAGAGTCGACTCTCGACTGCTGAGAGAGTTCATCCCACCATCAGCACCGTATTCGCCCACAGCATGCCATGAGATTCATATAGGTCTAGTGTACACATCAGCTCAGCGAGACCAATATCTCCAGCCTCCTTCATCTTGGCTGCTGCTTGGGAGCCAACACCTGTGCAAGTGAGTGTCAGAGTGTCGGAACTCGGTGGAAGCATCCGTCATCATTCACGTTCACACGACTCTTCACACTCGCTCGAAAAAGGTGAACTTTCGTTTCACATGAAATGTGAAGTGAAAGTGAAAGTGAAACCGATTCGCTGGGTGCCCCCCCGCGATCCGCGAACAACCTCTGTAAAGGTCTTCGCCGAGTACCTCTCGACCGAACGGCTCCCAGTGCACGGCGAGCCGCTGAGGCCCGATGAGCGCGACGTTGTGCCAATGGGCGCCGTCGCAGACCTGCTGCAACATCACGCAGTCGCAGAGTTGCAGCACCCGCTGCCCTCCTCTTTGACGGAAGATGCTGCATGCCGAGGCTACGTCGCGGGGGTAGTTGTACCGCAGCGGCGAGCCGGCGCCACTCTCGCCGTCTGGACGCTCGTCTACGTAGTGTGCGTTGGCGAGGTTGTTCGAGTCGCTGAACCACTGCCGGTGGTAAGATGAGATGTAGCCAGCCTCGCCGACGCGCAAGTGGGGCGGTCCCTGTAGCTCTGGCTCCACCAGCTCGACCTCCACCTCCTCGTCGTCGGAGCCGGATCTGCCGGCAAACAGCGCCTCGTCCTCGACCTCGTCCTCCCCTCCCGTCTCTTCTCCCTTCCCGCGGGCTTCCATGTCTGATATGATATCCCACGACACCCCCCCACCCTCGGCGCGGTTGGCAGCGGCTCTAGCCGCCTCGGCGTCCTCGGCTATCGCGCTGCGGCGCCAGCGAGGCGCCTCTGCCGAGCCAATCTGGCTCACATCAGAGACAGGGTTCCACAGCTGTTTCATCGACCATGTCTCCACCTTGGTGAAGAACGGGCACTCCACGTACACGTTCTCCTCCTATGGGCGCCGAGTTCGCCACCCAATTTGTGTTAAAATGGAAGCAGGGCTTTTGGTTCGTTAACTGTAGACCACACGGACGCGCGGCCGGCGGCTGAGAAGGCCACGCAGCCCCTCTTCCTGTAACAGTAGCGGCGATGGCGAGGGGGAGGCGACGGCGAGGCGGATGGAGGCGGCGGCGGCGGCGAGGCGGAGGATGGCGGCGGCGAGGGCGAGGTCGACGGCGGCGGCGGAGACGGCGAGGACGACGGCGGCAGCGGTGAGGGCGAGGCCGACGGCGGCGGCGGCGGGGGTGAGACGTAGGGCGGCGGCAGCAACGGCGAGACGCGGACGGCGGCGGTGGCGCGGGGGAGGCGGACTGCGGAGGCGGTGACGGCGACGCGGACAGCGGCGGCGGCGGCGGCGACCCGAAGGGAGGCGGCCGCGACGCGGAGGGAGGCGGCGGCGACGGCGAGGTATCTACAGGAACGTCGAGGCGGTGGAGCTGGAGCTTGGAGC
Source organism: Emiliania huxleyi CCMP1516 (assembly GCF_000372725.1). NCBI lineage: Eukaryota > Haptophyta > Isochrysidales > Noelaerhabdaceae > Emiliania > Emiliania huxleyi. Next base: position 16,789 of record NW_005196830.1, read on the forward strand.
CGGCGGCCAAGTGGCTAAGGCGAACCGGAAGGGACCCAAGAAGGAATAGAGGCAAGGGCCATGCCAAGACAAGGAATGGATTTGGAGTGCAATCTT
>NW_005196830.1:17003-17605 GCF_000372725.1 Emiliania huxleyi CCMP1516
ATGCTCAAGCCCGATCGAGCCCCGCTAGAAGAGGGCGTCTGCAGGCGGCCAGCAGAAAGATGCCGGCGCGCATGCCATAGCTCAAGGCAAGCCCGAGCGCCCCTACGCGAGAGAGCGGTCCGAGAGCGCGGTGAGAGAGCGGGGCCGGGAGGGGAGGGGGGGGGGGGGGGGGGCTTCCGTCGCAGGGCGGCGCGCCAGCTCGGAGATGCTCTGAGGCTCAGCGCCCGTCCGACCAGCCGGGCGTGTTGGGCAGGAGCAGGACGGGCTCCTTTCCGCCGATCGAGTTGGTGAGCAGCGTGAGGGCGATGAAGGTCATGTGCAGGAAGATGAGCGAGAAGCCGAGCTTCTTGGTGAGCTGCCACCGCGAGACGATGAAGGCGATGAGCAGGAAGCCCGAGTAGACGAGCACAATCATGATGGGGAACCAGAGGTTGCCCTTCAGCGCGTTCGCCTCGTAGGGGCCTTCGGCGATGTTCCAGAGCATCCACAAAAAGCCAAGGCAGACAAAGATCTGTGAAGGGGGGGGGGGTGCAAGGTGGCAAGGTGGGGCGCGCGCAAGGGGTTTGGGCGGGGGGGGGGGGGGGGGGCCCCCCCCTTAAAAA
>NW_005196830.1:18720-27969 GCF_000372725.1 Emiliania huxleyi CCMP1516
ACACTAAGGTTCTTGTAAAGGTGAGCGTCCTCTTATGTAGCGTCCGGTTGGCGCCAAACCAGGGAGATATTAATGTCGTTGACAATTGGCACGCTTTGCGTGGTTCTAATCGGGGTAGCGCTTCGCGGGTTTCGCTTCTCGTGTTTTCGCCTAGGACGGTCCTTTCGAAATTTTTTTTGTGGGCGCTGTAAAGCCTGGGCAGACGGATTTTTTTGAAGGGGGGGGGGGTGCAAGGTGGCAAGGTGGGGCGCGCGCAAGGGGTTTGGGCGGGGGGTGGGGAAGGGGCGTTGTGTTGTGCTGTTGTGCAAAGGAGGGCCCGAAAGGCGATCGCCTGGCCGGCAAAGATGCAAGTCAGGCCGACGATGGTCATCGAGTTGAAGACGGCGGCGCCGACGATGTCGCCGATGCCCTCGTCCGACTCGGTCACCATCGTGGCGATGATCACCGTGAAGAACTCGGGCGCCGACGACCCGACCGCCATGAAGGTTGCGCCGGCGACGTCCTCGGGAATCTTGAGCACCTCGACCACCTCCTCGATCGCCTCGACGAAGAAGTCGTCGCAGACGATGGCGATGCCGACGAAGCAGTAGAACCTGCGCGGGGGCGGGGGTGAGGGGGCGGGCGGAGGAGGGGCGGGGGCGGGGGGGCGCACATGATGAAGAGCCAGACGGCGACGCCGCCGCTCGTGTCAAAGTCGGTCAGGTCCCAGTAGAGGACCTGGCAAGAGTGGACCTTGTAGGGCGGCGCGGGCGGGCAGGGCGGCGCGTTATCCGGCAAGCCCTTGCCGCCCTCCACCTCCGGGAAGCCGCCCTCCTCTGCCAGCTGGCGGTAGTGGTCGGGAGCCGGGGCGGAGTCCGAGTAGTTGTACAACGGGTTCATGTAGTGGCAGTCAAGCTTGAGCTTGCCCCCGGGTTTGCCCCAGCCGACGACGGGCCCGCCCCCTCCGAGACGGCGGCGATGAGGTGCGCCCTCCGAGGCGAGGTGCGCGTCCGACTCGCCGCCCAGGTAGGCGAAGGCCGCGAGGCCGCAGGCAGCCATCGCAAAGTAGGCGAGCTTGACGTAGCGGCGCACGTCGCGCTGCTCGTCGCTCATCGCGGAGAGCTTGCGGGAGATGGCCATGGCTGGGATCTGCGAGGGGGTGGGCGCGGGTGGGCGGGGCGGGCGGGGGCGGGCGGGCGGCTTGTGGGACCGAGCCTCCTGACCTGTGTCGTGCGACGGGCTTCTCAAACCAGATCACCTTGAGAAGGCGGTCGAACGCAGCACTAACGTGCGCTTTCCCAGGCGCCGTCCTGTTTTTTTCCTTTTTAGAGTGTCTTGTGTGGGTGAGTGTCTGTGTGTGTGTCGCTCCAGCGTGTCGTCATCTTCTGTCTCGCGTCCACCCATACCGCGTTGGTGTCCAGTCCGAGCCAGGCTGTTCTTCGCCTTTGAAGACGGAAGAGAAGCGTGATTTCTTGCAACCCTTTTCCTGGCTCACAAGCTAAAGATGTTCACCTCAACACGGAGCCCCGAGAACTCTTTAGCTGTACTCGTCTATAGAGGCACGCGTTGGATTTCTTGTTGGGCTTTCGCAGGTCAGTCAGTCAGTCAGTCTTACACACCTCCAAGCATGGAGGACGGGCCCACACGCACACACACGCTGCACACGATTGGCTCGGGAGCCGACACGAGGCACACTGTCACCGGCCTTAGCACCGGGTCCGGACTGCTGGACACACAGCACGCAACAACGGTATTGCTAAAATCTCTCTCTCAGCACGCAGCTCACAGGACAGCTCACCAGGCGGCGCTATATAGTGGGCTTTCGCAGGTTTTGAGAGAGATTTTTAGCAATACTTTGTTTTGTGTTGCAGGGTTTCCGGCAAACAAAAAGGAAAACAGAGGGTCCACAGCACTTTGCGTTTCCGGAAATTTCCAGGGAAAACAGAGGGTAGTTGGTGCTCCATTCGGGAAACTCGCGAGTTTCAAGGTCTACTGATTTGGGCCCAAAAAGGCCTCAGCTCACGGGAAAATACTCCCTTAATGTGGGTAAACCATAGTAGCGTGCACGCTACTATGAACAGAGAAGCCGATAAAAGTCGCCGCTGTTCCACGATGAGCGGCCGGACGCCGTGCCTCTTCAGCAAGGCGATCATGCGCAAAGGGAAGCGCAGGAAACCGACTGCGGGCTCTCCCTCCGCCAGCTCGCGAGCACACGAAATCGCGCCGCGGTGGAGCCACACAGAGGCGTCGCACGCGAGAGTCTGCCCGCGGTAGTCCTCGAGGCTGACCTCCGTTGACGCGCTCGAGACGAACGGAAGCAGCCCTTGCACGCCCATCGCGAGTTTCGCAGAGCACAAGCCCTGAAGCGCACGGCTTTAGCGACAGCTCAGATTGCGAAGCGCCTGGCCGGTGGGTCGGGTCGATCAATCGGACCTCACCTACCTACCTACTCCCTTAGTGTGGGTAAACCATAGTAGCGTATACGCTACTATGAACAGAGAAACCCATAAGAATCGCCGCGGCAGTCCACGCCGAGCCGGCCTGCTGCCGGCTCGCACGGCAGCCTCTTCCTCTCGACCAGCCTCAACTTCCGTACAGTCAACATTTTGTCGCTGCGTGCTCGTGGCGAGCTGTGGCGGCGGTCGAAGTTGGCCCAGATTCGACGACGAGCGCCGGACGATAGTAGTGTCTCTGTTCGCCCTGTGCATGTCAGGCCAGGCTGCAGCAGGGCACTACCATCGTGCTGCCCTGTTGCAGCCTGACTTTTCCCACTGTGCACAGTCGCCAGAGCACCACCACCGCCCGGCATCGTGTCACGGCGAGCTCCTTCTGCGCCCGCTCGCGAGGCTCTCGCGCTGGCACACTTTGGACATCTTCTGCTCGCGTTCGGCGAGCTCTTCTCCGCACTCCTGCCACGGCGCCGTCACCAGACACCTTCTGGCCGGCCTGAGCCGCGCGGGGTCGCCGGCGGGGGCAACGCGTCGACCTCTCTCTCTGGTGCACCACGGGCCGCGACGGCTGCTGGCAGCAGGCGTGAGGAGGCAGTGTGCCGGCACAGTCGAGCCGGAGCATCGGGTTCTTGATGCTTGTGGGGTCAAGTTTGACCTTATGTGGTATAATATGCAACAATAATGCTCTGTTATCTCCCGGCTTTTTGAGATATGATCCCTCAAAGTCGAATTATGGTTTACTGGTGACCATAGTAGTGTCTGGCCTGTTTGCGTTTCTTCAAACGAATCCTTCAAAGTCTCGACAATCACCAAGCTGCTTATGTGGCACCGCAGAGGCTCCCTTGGGGATGCTTGAGGCCACCCCAACCACTCACGAAGCCGTACGTGGACGAATTCAAATCTACTTTTATGGTTTACCTACATTAAAACGAGGGAGTAGAGAGGAAAAGAGAGGGGTAGAGAAAAAAGGAAAGGAAAACAGACGGAGTGCGAGAGGCAAACCTGCGAAATCCCAACTTTCTTGCCTCTCTCCTTCCCCTTTTTCTATTAATACCGACGCTGTCGGGGTCTCGGGGATCGCTTGTCATGTGAGAGAGTGCACCCATACCGCGTTGGTGTCCGGTCCGAGCCTGACCGTTCTTCACCTTTCTACCTCACCTAACCTAAGAGTGCGTTGTGTTCTTGTTTTTCGAGAGAGAGACAGAGAGAGAGGAGAGAGAGAGAGGGAGGGGGAGAGAGATGAGAGGTGAGAGTTTACTGTGATGCGTGTGTGTGGTCAAGCGCGCGACGCATCACTCGAGACACGAGATCTGAGGGCCCAGAGATAAAACTTCTGGGGCCAGCATGACCTAGTAGTGTCCCCAGCCATGGGGGCGTGTCCACGACCACGTTGGAGCCAGGTGTGGTGTGGGCGCGAGATAGGATCTGCAGCAACCCGCGCCCACAAGCACGGTGTGTGTATGCGAGTCGACTGGCGAGTGTCGTCATGGTTTCGTATGAACGAAGCCTGAATACTCTCTCACACACACAAGCACGGTTTATACTCCGTCTTCCGCGCCGAGCTTTTATAGGGTCGGACCTTGAGACAGCGTGTGCATCCGGGGTGGAGCTTGCCAGCCCGCCTGCTGCTGCTCTGTCCCGGCGCCAAACACCGCCACGTCTCACATCACAAGTGGCGGGCGGTCTCGACTCTCGTCCCGGTTTACTTAATTACTCTTTGTTTCGTGTTTACTACAGACCCAGTGGCAGTGCCACTGCCAGTCCCGCAGCGACACACTCTTCTTCACGAGGTCCAGCCCACACGCCACACCGTGTGGGCCACAGCGCGCCCCCCTACTGCGACAAACGGCTTCGCCTTCGGCCGCGAGCCCGCGACTGGCAGTCACGGGAGAGACTGGGACTCCCGTGTCGTCCCGCCTGCGAGAGCGGAGAGGAGGATCGATCCAGCATGAGCATCCATCCACTGCACACGCACGGAACTCGGAAGTCGGAACAGCTCACCGCACACTGGGCCGTGCCCGCGGTGTGTCCTGTTGTGCGCACAGCCGACAAGAGAACGCAGACCACTGGACGCGGCCGGCTGCAGAGTCGTGAGGCTCTCCTGGTAGATAGAGTTTTCCCGAGAGCTTCCCAAGCGCACGTGTGTGTGTGCGTGTGTGGCGTGTGCGGATGTCTGCGTACGGCTCTATGTGCCGAGCATATGTGTCCCCGAACCCATACTAGGACCTTGTAGCATATGGGCGCCTCTGTCGGGTTCGAGTCTGTCGTCAGCGGCTCGCAAGGCCCAACCCTAAAATTGCGGCTGACAAGGACACGTAATTCTCGCCACATATATCACGCACTGACGCTATCATTTTTGCCCTCTTACGCCGCGGGGTGACGCCTCAGTCCGGCCCTCCGAGGGGGGAAGGGAATTGCCGGGTCCCCACGGGCGCCTCAGTTCGGCCCTCCCGAGGGGGGGAGGGGAGCAAAAGGAATTTTACAACTAAACTCCCTCCTCACTGCTGTCCTGGCTCCTGCTCGTAGTCCTCTCCTTCCTCACCGTTGCGGCCGCCTGGCCCATCGACGGATCCGCCAGCCTCAGCCTCCTCGCCCTCGCCCTCGTCCGCCTCTCGCAGCAGCGCATCGTTCATCTCATTCAGTATCCCGGCCGCCACTTGCTGCTCGCCTCTTTGGCGGAGCGTATATGTTTGCAGGCTCACCGTCTTCGTCGCAGACGCTGTCGCGTCGAGGAGAAGGCTAGAAGTGGTGGCGTTGACGGCGATTCGACGAGTTGGTGCTCTCAGGATGAGCATCTGTACCCAGAGCAGCAGCACCCCCGTTGCCAGCAAGCCGGCAGCCATTCGACGGGAAAGCATTTGCCACGCTGAGGATCATAGGCGAGGATCAAAGAGGGATGGGTGCCCAAGCACCGCGTGCCGTGATTTTTTTTGACGGTATCGCTCACCTTGCGCACTGGCACTGTACAGAAGAATGAAACGACGTGCGTCATAGCTACATACACTGAAAAATGGGAGGGAGAGCCACATACATCAAAACAAGTATTGCTAAAAATCTCTCTCCTCATAGGACAATGACTCATACATCCAAACAAAACAAAACAAATTGTTAAAAATCTCTCTTACATCCCACGAAAAGCGGGAACCCCCGTTCATTTCCATGACCAACCGGGTGTGTGGAGTGTGCGCCGCGCGAGGGCGAGGCGTCGCGTGCCGCCGCGGCCCACGGCGCGTTCGACCGTGAATTCCGCCGTCCAGGCGGAGCGTGCGGACCTCGCATCAGATCTTCCCGAGCCCCAACACACCTTCCGGGTGCGAAACAGACTACCCTGGGCACGTAGCTGATACCCTCAAAACCTATTCTCAGACCCCTCTTCATCAGCAGGGGCCAGCGGCCAGACTCAGACGGCGCCGACCACCATTGTTCGTCCGGGAGCCCCCCTCGCGGCCTCGGCGGCACGCCCCTCGCGGCGCCCTGCAACGGCTGCTGCGCCAACGGGCTGCTGCCGTCAGGACATCCCCGCCTGCGAGGCGATTATAGTGGCTTGGCCGCCAGAGCTGACGGCAAAGCACCATCCGTGCGACTCGTAGCTCTGAAACTCGTACCGGTTGAGCTCCTCGGAGCCCCTCAGGAAGCGCAGCAGCTTCGCGTTCGAATCAAAGCTGATCGTGATCTCGTCCCCGTCTGTAAAGCCTATGCCCTCGGTATCGACGCCCTTCGCGGTGAGCGTGCCGTTGCAAACCATCGTGACGGCCCAGTCCTCCCACGACGCGCCCTCGTCAAGATCCACACCCTTTGCGTCCACCATCCCAATGTCGAGGTACGCGCCGCTGCCCAGCTGGTGGTCAATCCGAAGCGTGACTGACCACGTGCCAGTGCCGGCGAGGATGGGAGCGCTGCAGAGAGCCGTCACGTGCCTCGCAGCCTCGCACGTCTTGCCATCGGTGATGACAGCAATCTTGCCAGCCCTGTCCGCTGTGAAGACGCCCAGCGCCATCGAAGGTCGCGCGCGCTAGCAGGGCGTCGGGGGGCACAGGTTCGCGCTCGGGCAAGTCCGATCCGCACAAAGTAAAAGGGATCGCCGACCCCGCCGGTGCACCACGCAAGACTCCACACATGGGGCCACCGTGGCACGCGATCCGCCGTGGCGTTCGTCTGGTCTGGATTGTGTGGACCGCCTTTCCGCCGGTAGCAATCATGCTCTGGGGCATCGCCAAGCCCGAAAAGATGATGGACTTTCAGGCTCAAGCGTTCCGGCCCTCGGAGGACCACGGCTTCAAGCTCGTCCCCGACGCCCCCATTGTGGTGTCGCACCTGGACACGTCGAGCTACTCTGCCAGCCAAAAGCAGTGTGTCTTCCAATATGGCGAGTTTTACGGCTCATTCTGGCTGGGGATGCTGTGCATGATGGCCTTTGCGCGGAGCCCTGCGACCGAGCGGGCTGTGTGCATCACCTGCTTCATCTACATGGCGTTCGTGAGCAACGCGACGTGGTACCAGCAGGCCAACTTCTTCGAGGGGAACCTCTCCTTTGTCTTCTTCGATCTCTTGCAAGGGGCCATCTTTCTTCTCCTTGCTTTTGTTGTCCCAAATCAGACGGCGGAAGTGAAGCCGTTGGCCAAGCCACTGCTTGAGGGCGGAGCGTAGGCTCCTTGTGTCGGGCCCCAACCGCGGAGCGGGCTAACCTCCGGCTCCGCGAGCCATTACTGCCGAGTAGCACCCAAACGACGGGAGACGTGGCTGGCTCAGGCCTAGCGTGCCGGCTCAGCAGCGAGCGGAGGGAGGTCTTCACTGTGATTCGTGGCGCCCGACGTACACATACGTTCGTATGCATGGACTTGGTGTGGGCCCTCATAATTCATATACACAAATTCACCGCCGACACGCACAGCGCACACACCGACGGAGCCCCCCCCCCCCTTCCCGGCCCCGCTCTCACCGCGCGCTCTCAGACCGCTATATCGCGTGTGCGTATAAGGGGCGCTAGAGCTTGCCATTGAGCTATGGCATGCGTGCCGGCATTTTTCTGACCGCCTGCAGACGTACGCCCTCTTCTAGCGGGGCTCGATCGGGCTTGAGCATGGAGAGGGACACGGACAAGGGAGACGCGGCAGCGGCGCGACGAGGGGGGCAGCGCACAGAGGGGCAGAGGGGGTCAGCGGCAGGATGCAGGCAGGATCGAGGATGCAGCAGGGGCACAGCAACACCGACAGAGGCAGCAGCGGCGTAGTGGTAGACATAGTGCTCGACCCGAGCGTGTAGCTGTAGCGCACATCGATCACGGCTCACCGCCCGCGGCCGGGGCGCGGGCGGGGGGCCCGGGGGACTAGGTCCAGCCCTGGGGTGAGCCGGGTTGTGACATTTGGCGATTCCGCGGCTTACTGGGCCCCTGAGCCGCTCCCCGTGTGCGATTTTTTGTGGCCCGGGCATGATACTGATAGAGAGAGTAAACGGGTCAGAACCGGCCAAACACAGGCTACAGCCCCACACACGCGCCCGCCATAGCTCCTGGAGAGCATGCGCGAGTGACGCGCTACAAGCCGCGAGAGTGGCATCAGAGGCAGGAACGACGTGCTCTTGCTGCACCTCGCAGCTGCACCAAGTGTGCTCGCAGTGTATGCCACGGCCGCCGCCTGCGGCAATGCTCTCGTGCAGCTAGGCGACGCAGGTCCATCAGCAGGGCTCATCCAATGCGAGCGCACATCGCCTGCTGCTGCCTGATTCAGTCAAGCCAGCGGTGCAGCAAGGCGTGCAGAATTCGCGCGGTTTGGTACCTCCTGAGGCTGAGCGCGTTCAGACCCGGTGACCGGAGTTGGATGGTTCGATGGAGCTCGCCGAGCTCCATCGAACCATCCATGGCCGGACGGCGGAGCGTGAGGTGGCGATGTACCGCAAGACGAGAAAAACACGGATCTGACGCGATGTCAGGCAGCTCGGGCATCTGCCTCTGCCCCCTCGCCGCATCGACGAGCGCGCTCGTGTCAGCGCGCCGCTGCTCCTGGTGCCGCTGCATGGCCGCCGCGCTCGCACCCGCTCCGCTCAACGACATTGTGAGGAAGCAACGGTCTGCGAGCTCCTTTCGCCCAGCGGGTCCACCTCTCCACAGAGAGTTCTCCCAGTCATGTGCCAAATGCGCCCGCCGTTTTTCGTCGTACCACCCCCTCGAAACCCGCCGACTTTGATTGGGTCCGGTTCAACCTCACTCTCATCTTATCTATTACAGACACAAAACGTCAGATCTGGCTCACCCAGCGAGGGCTGGACCTAGTCGGGACAGTGTCAGCGTGAGCAGACTCTCGTGCTGAGCAGTGTTATTCTCCGCGCCTCGGCTCTTCACATAACTGTACGCGGCCTCATTCACATTACTGTACGCAGTACGACACATCAAATGAACACACTAGTTACATCCAACGCAAAGCGCATGGCCCCATGGACACACTAACTCTTTAGTGCCCGAGGACACACTAACTCTAGTGGACTGTGGAGTCACCAGTGGCCCTGGAGACAACTCTAGTGCACGACCCCGCGGTGTCCGCCGCCTCACAGGGGGCACGCAGACACACGTGTACAACAGAGGGCGCCACGCATCTGCATGCGGCTCCCGACAGCCTCGTAGCGCTTCGTCCCGTCGAAGGCATCGGATCCCACCCCCTGCCGTACGTCTCGCAGCTGTCTGGTAGTAACACACGGAGGGGGAGGGGATGGGGGCGAGCGAGAAGAGGCGCGAGGGCGCGGGCCGCGCGCGGCGATAGGGGGCGCGGGGGGGATGCCGCGCCTCGTGCCCGGGCAGCCAGAGCGTGTCCAGCTCCGAGAGGGCTCC
>NW_005196830.1:28592-32443 GCF_000372725.1 Emiliania huxleyi CCMP1516
GGGATAGGGGTGGCGGGGGGGATGCCGCGCCTCGTTCTTGTGCAGCCAGAGCGTGTCCAGCTCCGAGAGGGCTCCGCTCGAGAGCGTGCGGGCGAGCGCACACGCGCCCGCGTCCGAGATGAGATTTCCGCCGAGGTGGAGGCGGTGGAGCCGGCTCAGCGCGCCCTGCAGGCCGGCGTCGCAGAGGGCCAGCACGCCGCCGTCCCCAATCTTGCTGCGCGGTAGGTACAGCTCCTCGAGCTTCCAGCACGCCCCCGAGGCGAGCGCCTGGGCGAGGGCGCAGACGTGCTCTGTGTCGGCGGCGAGCCGGATCCAGCGCGCCCGCACGAGCAGCCCCAGGCTGGCCGCGATGGCAAATATGCGGACGCTGCCCGTCGAAGGGCCGTCGTGCGGGCGGAGAAGGATCTCCATGCCCTGCACCGCGGCGGGAAGGGGGGGGACGCGTGGTCGGTCGGTCGGCGTGTGCTGTGCGGGCAGGGTGCGCCGGGCGCGTACCTTCTTCCGGGAAATCTGAAAGTGCCGGATCTGAAAGTGCTCGTCGACGCGCTCGCGTACTTCGGCAAAGGTCAAGCCGTGTCTCCGCCCCGCCCACGATTCGGCGCCGGCTCTGCAAGTGCGCGCAAAGGCGTACGCTTGTTTTGGGGGAAGAAATCGGCCGATGTGTACCCACAGCTCCGGGGGGAGGGGCGCGGCTCCACTCGGCGGCGGTGGCCTCGAGCCCGGCGGCCTCGAGGAGAAGACAGGTGAGAGCAGGTGGTTCATCTTGATGACAAAATCGTTACCTTCGGCGGCCGAGTTTGGGGTCCCCCTTAACCGCCGACCCCCGCAATTCACATCTGCTCTCAACACGCAAATTGCATGTTCAAACTGAACACTCTGCTTTAAAAAGCTCTAAGGTGGTGTAGGACCTCCTTGGTCTGTGTTTCACACCCTCACTGTCAGGTGATGAGACGTAAATGCTGTGCTCGCCGCCGCATCCGAGACGCGAGAGGAGATCCCCACCGCCATTCTTCCCTCCAGCCCCACCGCTTCCCCCCCGCCAAGGTAGCCGAGAGGCAGGCTTGCAGTCGCACTCACGATTCACCCTCTCACAGGCCCGGCGCCCACGCCTCGACCACAGGGGCACAGTCACACGACTCCCACTGCGCTCTGCGGCGCCCGCCCCACCCCACCCGACATCCCCACCCCACAACCCAGCCCCACCCCGACCCGAGCAGCCCCGCCCCACCCCGACCGACCCGATCCACCCCGCTTCCGCCTTCCCCGCTCCGCCCCCCCCCCACCGGACAAACCCGTAAAGCCGCACTCGGCTCCGCCCCCCCGCCCGACCCTCACCCGCGGTGCGCCTGCCGCCCGCGCCGCCTCCCCCATGCGCGCCCTCGACGCAGCAATCACCGCACCCAAGACGTACTTGGGCGACTCACACTCCATTGGTGACGTGAACGCGAGCCCGCCCGCTCCCCACACTGTGGCACCACAAAAGAAAAAGATTCAGCGCCCCCGGCCGCGTTACGGGCCGCACCCGAGATGAACCCGGGCGACCCGTACTGTCGGCGGTTGTGACGTGGACGTGGGCTCGCGAGAAAAGAATGGTCAAATACACTGGGAAGGGACTGGCGCGCACTCGTTGTTAGTGCCCGGCGCGAGAAAAGAATTTTACCATATCTCCCACGTGGCGCCGGGGTCACGAGGAACTTGCAAGTTCGAGCAAGTCGTGGCCGAGGCGGCGACGGGGGAGCGGTGCAGAGGTGGATCCAGCTCAATGATGAGGCTACGGCGCGCATATAAATGAAGAGAGAGGAACACATTGAGTGGCTGAGGAAGCTCTTCACTGGGTGGAAAGAGGCTCGGCCGGCCTTGAGGGAGTCGCGGAGGAGGAGGGATAACGGAGGTAACGTGCAGACGGCAACAGCCAGTGGGACGAACGAGGGCCGCGACGGCGGCTCAAGCGGGAGGGAGCGGAGACAGTGGGCAGCGAGCGAAGTGGGTGAGACTGATGATGCTCCTTCGACTTAGGGAGCGGTTCAGCTGCTGGGCGGGCTTCAGGGTGGTGCTCACGCGAAAAGGAATCGACGCGATGTACAATCGTACAAAGCATACAAGAAGGGGAGAAGGAAGAGGAGAGACGCCGGTGATGACCAAGCAGAAACTAGCGCAGACGAGAGCAGGGCAGACCCGGGGACGGCGGAGTCGGAGAAAGGCATCGACCGCCGAGGGAACGTTGGGAAGAGGCACGAGGAGGGCGGCGACCTCGATCGACTATGGAGGACCCGTCGCCAGACGACGCAGGGCAGAAGACGGGGAGGCGGAGCAGACGCGCAGGGCGAGACGAGGGAGGGAGCAGGACTTTGCGGAGATCAGCAGGAGGCTGTACGAAGAGATTAGGAGCAGCAGGGACCGAGGGACCATGTGGAAGACGGCTAGTGCTAGTCCCCCATCGGGAGGACGACCCCGGCTAGTCGCCGACCACACCCACAAAGAACCCTGCACAAAGATCGCAAGGGCGGGGACCTGTTCCTTTTTACCCACCTCACAGTAGAGAGGTGTCCGTTTAGCGTTTTTATTTATTTATTTAAGGGAAGAAAGAAAGAAAGAAAAACCGAGAGAGCACCCAAAGGAGGGTAGGGAGGACGGCACGCCGCCACCACACAGGGATTTCACGCGGGAAGGAAGGAAGGTAATGAAACAGGTGTGTTGCTAGCCGTCGCCCACCCAGCACCCTTGGGCTTGGCCCTTGGGCGCCTGCCTCTTCCTATATACACAACTCTCGCCGATTCTCGCGGCAACCTTCATGCCACCTCGCGGTCGTGATCCCACTCTCGTCGTTCTCTCTCCTGCCCCGTTGTCCTCGTGCCTCATCGCTCTCTCCTCTGCCTCGTTCTGTGCGACGACTCCGACGCCTGCGCCGATCCCGTGCTCTCGCGGCTTCTGTCGCCTCTCCGGCGCAACTCCGCTCTCCTCGCGGCGTATTTTCAGTGTATGTAGCTCTTACGTACATTCCCGGAGGAGGACTGCTGACAGGGTTTGCGATGAGGAGCGACCCGATGGGTTTCTCGGAGGTTAGTGCACCAACCACTAACCGCCGAAGCGCAAGCGCTGGGAGCAAGAACACTACGACCTGGGTCGGGCTCATACTAGCACCCCACCTCGCGAGCCGACGTTCTGGCTCAGCGAGGTTTTGTTGGCCGCGACGGATAATTCTTTTTCGGATTCTTGGTCGGGATGCAGGACCAGCGCGCGAAGAGTGACCCACTTTGAGAGGTCGCGAAAATCATTTTGATCGCGGATCTGTAATTCTTCTTTTCCGCGTTCTTTTTCGGATTCTCTGGGGGATGCAGCGGCCGGCGCGAAGAGTGAGAGTGGGCGACTTCGTGACAAGCTTCCTCTGCTCGATGAGAGAATCTGACCAGTCTCCCGACGTCTCCGAGCCCACCCAGCAATCCGCCGAATACTGGGCCGACGCGCCTCTATACGGGAGCAGCCTCGTCGCCGCTTTCGAGGCCCGGGCAGCGGAGCTCGGAAACGAGCGCCTCTACACGTGGCTGAGAGCCAACCTGTCCGAGGAGGCGACTCTGAGCTACGCTGAGCTGCGCAGCCGCGCCCTCTCCGTCTGCGTGGCTCTGCGCCGCACCTGGGGCGTGCCACAGCAGGGACGAGCCATGCTCATCTACCCGCCCGGCCTGGTGCGGCGGCTCCCCAGCCCGGCTGAGCCCACCCAGTCTAGAGCCGACGCTCGATTTGCACCGTCCCAGCGGCCACTCAGGCTCCTCCCTCCGTCCCGCGCCGCAGGAGCTGCTCGTCGCCTTCTTCGGCTGCAACTATGCCGCCGTCATCGCCGTGCCGTACTACCC
>NW_005196830.1:54503-56730 GCF_000372725.1 Emiliania huxleyi CCMP1516
TATGATGGGGATTGACTCTCTGTGCCCCTCACAGGCATGCCAACAGATTGAGGCTCGCCGCGACGTCGCGTCACGAGACTGCTAGCTGAACGGCGCGCCGAGCCGGGGGGTTAGAGTGACACCTAGCGAGGGGCAGACCTCTCGATGATGGACGAGCCATGGCGCCAGCCAGGCGAGTTCACACGATCCCAATATCAAACGCGCCATTGCGCGCCAGCACGACTTATACGTCAATTACGCCACCCACGATAACACTTTCGATGTTTGTGAGTGTTCCGACGGGCGTTGATCGAATCCCTTGTGCGACAAATCACGACTCCCACCGAGCCGCGCCGCGCTGCGCGCGCGCGCGGCTCACTTGCTACCACCGACACCCGTGCGTGTCTCACTAAAGTTTAAGTAAGGTAAACTTCTCTCCCCATTCGCATTGTGCTCTACTGTACGAAGGTCGTACTTCTTTCTCACGCTCAGACCCTGGTCCAATTGATATGAATCGCCCCCCTGACGGCACACACGAGGTGAGGGGCTGGTTGCTCCGAATGCACTCTGCCCCATCCTCCGCCCTTGCCGGCACACAGAGCTCAGGAGCCCCGTTCCTCACCTTGTAGTAAAAGCCGTAGCTGACGCAGGCGGGAGCGGTGAAGTCGGCGCAGCGCACGACCTCGTCTCGAAAGCGGAGGTCGGCGCAGGTTTGCGATGGCGGGGGCGGCATCGCTGGTGGCAATGGTGGAACGATGGGCGGATATTCGTCCCACACGACGAGGCTCTCGTAGGAGCAGGAGTAGTCGTACGCTGGCTGCTGCGGAGGCCAGGGAGGATGCGCCGGCACCGGCCAACACCACCGGAGCCGCCTAAGCGACTCCGTGAAGAACGGCAATGCACTTAGCTCCGTGCACAATGCCGCTCTCCCCGCACGCTAGCTCGTTCACCGCCTGCCACGCCACGGCGGTGTGGAGAACGACAGACAAGCGCTGCATCTGCAGCCCGTGCCAGTTCTTGGTGGTCCATGTGACTCATCGAGGTGCTGAGCGTGCGAAAGTTTGTTACTCAGCTGGTCCGCCGCCTGCCGAAGAATTTTGCGGACGCCGTTCCCGAAGCCGCCGAACGTCTCGAAGTCAAGCAAACGCATGCGTCAAAAAAGAATTTTACAAGACAACTCCCTCGCACAACACTGGGCACGGGACTGGCGCGCACTGGCAGTGTTGTGCAAAAAAGAATTATTATTAACAACGAAGGCGCTCTCAAAAAGAATTTTACAACAAAACTCCCTCGCACGACACTGGGCACGGGACTGGCGCGCACTGGCACTAACACAGGTACACCACGGGAGCCGCCTAAGCGACTCCCGCGAGGACGGCGAGGCACTTAGCTCCGTCCGTCCGTCCGTGGATAGGTAGGGTGTGTGTTTGTTGCCACTGGCTGGCCCCTCCCTCCCACCCAGATAGGTAGGTAGGTTGGTCTTGTTTGGCCCAAAAGGGCCCTGCAATAGGTAGGGACCCCCTATTTTCGCCGTTTCATCTTTTTTCGCTTCGCTGCGCGGCCTGGGGATAGGTAGGTAGGTAGGTAGGGCGTTTTGGCGCGAGTCAGTGTCAACAGACCCCCTACCTATCCGGGTAGGAGCCGGGGAACCCGGTACCTAGGTACACCACCAACCTACAGTTGTATCGGATACAGCCAACCTCGGTCATAGTTACAACAAACAACCCGACGGTGGACGCGTGCAACATTGGCAGGGGCGGCAGGCGCTATTCTGGCGATGTCAAGGTCGTCTGCCCCCTCAGCAGCAGCGGGGAGCATGGTCGGAAGGGTGCTGTTGTCGCTTTCGGCAAGGCGTTCTACCGGAACATGGTCGTGGGGCATGGGCCCTGCTGCGAGGAGGGAGAGGGAGGGCGGGAGGGAGAGGGACAGAGGAGTGTGAGGGGTACGGGGGCGAGGGCATGGAGGGGGAGAGGAAGAGCAAGGGCGAGAGGGGGCAGGGGACGGGTCGCTGGCATATTGGGGGGGGGAGGGTGGTGGGCGGCGACCGCCGCATACCGTCCTATGGCGGCGAGTATCGCTACGCCAGGGAGGACAAGGACGTCGACGTGCAGCTGCTGCTGTTCGAGTCGTTCGGCGGGTTCGGGAAGGGGGTCGGCGAGATCCCCTGGAAGGCGGCGGACGTGCTGCAGAACAAGCTGACGCGGGCCCAGTACCTCGATGAGGCGACTTGGCCTGGGGAGATCGTCCA
>NW_005196830.1:57040-58385 GCF_000372725.1 Emiliania huxleyi CCMP1516
AGTAAAAGCCGTAGCTGACGCAGGCGGGAGCGGTGAAGTCGGCGCAGCGCACGACCTCGTCTCGAAAGCGGAGGTCGGCGCAGGTTTGCGATGGCGGGGGCGGCATCGCTGGTGGCAATGGTGGAACGATGGGCGGATATTCGTCCCACACGACGAGGCTCTCGTAGGAGCAGGAGTAGTCGTACGCTGGCTGCTGCGGAGGCCAGGGAGGATGCGCCGGCACCGGCCAACACCACCGGAGCCGCCTAAGCGACTCCGTGAAGAACGGCAATGCACTTAGCTCCGTGCACAATGCCGCTCTCCCCGCACGCTAGCTCGTTCACCGCCTGCCACGCCACGGCGGTGTGGAGAACGACAGACAAGCGCTGCATCTGCAGCCCGTGCCAGTTCTTGGTGGTCCATGTGACTCATCGAGGTGCTGAGCGTGCGAAAGTTTGTTACTCAGCTGGTCCGCCGCCTGCCGAAGAATTTTGCGGACGCCGTTCCCGAAGCCGCCGAACGTCTCGAAGTCAAGCAAACGCATGCGTCAAAAAAGAATTTTACAAGACAACTCCCTCGCACAACACTGGGCACGGGACTGGCGCGCACTGGCAGTGTTGTGCAAAAAAGAATTATTATTAACAACGAAGGCGCTCTCAAAAAGAATTTTACAACAAAACTCCCTCGCACGACACTGGGCACGGGACTGGCGCGCACTGGCACTAACACAGGTACACCACGGGAGCCGCCTAAGCGACTCCTGCGAGGACGGCGAGGCACTTAGCTCCGTGCACCCGCCCGCCCCCGCCACAGGCAAGCTCATCCACAACCTGCTCTGCGATTGCCGTGTGAAGAACGACCGAGATACGCTGCTTCTGCAGCCCCAGCCCTGAGGGAGGGTGTATGTAGAGGATGTAGAGTGTACCTTCTCCTCAGTCCCAGAAGCTTGGAGCTTCAGGCCGCGACCACGTGGCTAGGTGGACATTAAAGTGCCTTTTTGGCGCCAAATCTTGGCGCGAAATGACACGTGGTTTGGCGGGAGTGTGGTGTGGCTGCGCCGCTTGCCAGCGCTGCTGTTGAGCGCCAGCTGCTGTTCCCTTCAACCAGACGGCCGAGAGCGAGGCGCGCGGCGGAGAGTGAACTCACTCGGCGCGTCGACGGTGCGTATCGGGGACGGTCGGGCGTCTGAGGTCTGTCTGACACTGCGTGTCGCGGTTCGCGCGCCAGGGGGGGGGGGGGGGGGGATGGCCAAAGCAAAACACGGGCGTGGGCGTGGGGGGGTTCTTCGGGCTCGCACCCGCGCAAGGGAAACCTTCGGATGCCGGATGCGCTCCGCTCCTCCGTGCTCATCCCCCTCTCCACGCTG
>NW_005196830.1:59997-61174 GCF_000372725.1 Emiliania huxleyi CCMP1516
CGAGCAGCGAGCCGCCCGGCGAGGCGTACCTCGCCATCAGCGCCTACGGAGGACCCCAGGAAGGCGCACGTAAGGTGCCTGGGCGGGCGAGGCGAGCGCGCGCGCTGGCATCGGCGCCGGCAGCAGCGGCGGCAGAAGCGCCGCCTCGGGAGGGTGGAGCTGTTTGAGGAGGACGCTGTAGCTGCCCGCCTCGGACGGGGCGACACCTTCGCCGCCGGCGACGAGGAAGCCGGAGCCGCTCTTGCCGTTGGAGACCGCCTTGGCAGAGCAGGGCGCGGGTCGGCGAGAGCGGTGGGAGGTTTGGAGGGGCGGCAGAGGGCAGCAGTCGCGAGGCAAGCAGCAGAGAGCGAGGCGGCGGTGCGGACGGAGGCTGCGGCGGTCGTTGTGGGCAGAGGCAGCAGCAGCGGGAGAGGAGAGGCAGCAGAGAGGCGGCGGCGGCGGCGAGGCTCTCACCTTGGCCTGCATCGGCGGCGCCTCGGCGCGCCAGCCCGCCTCGCCCTCGACGGCGCGGCACCCGAACTCGGCGGAGAGCGCGCGCCTGCGCGGCAGGAGCTGCGGCGCGAAGGTGTCGCGGTGGAGCAGCTGAGCGCTGCTGTTTGCCGGAGGGATCTCGAGCAGGACGGCGCAGATGGACTGCGCGAGCGAGAGGCGGCAGCCAGCGTCGCACATGCGTGCAGCGTTAGAGACGACTCTCTCTCTCCCAACTGTGAACAGTCGTTATCTGTATATGCGCAGCTATTCATAGCCGCGCCTGTTGTTTGTGTGTGTATCCGCGCTCTTGGCGCGATTACGAGACTGACTAGTGTGTCGCACTAGTTGTACTTTTCGTAATAGTATTCCGCATTCATTGCGAGGGCGGACCACTCCTAGCGTGCAGACCGCGGGAGCTGGTGCCGCGGCCAGTGTAGACCTGGCCTGCGCTGTGACGCGCGCGCTCATCTTCAACGTGGAGCCAGCTGAGGGGTAACTACGTAGCATGTCTAGCAACAACCGTGACAAAGACATGCCGTCCGTCATCCAATGGGATGGGACATCTGGCCTTCCTTTCAAGGAGTGGAGAAGGGCAATTCTCGACACTGGTGCGGAGCGGACCGACGAATCCGGCTCCAGCGTCGCGGATGTCTTCGCTGGTGCGGACATGGGAGGACCGCCGTCGGCCTCCACCTCTGCCTGCTGG
>NW_005196830.1:61688-76028 GCF_000372725.1 Emiliania huxleyi CCMP1516
TCCGACCCTCGCTACACGTCGCATTCCCCCCCGATCTCGCCACGTGACTTTGCAAATCCAAATCTCGAGCCAGCCGAGCTTGGATGGGCGCGAGTTCTATTTTGCAACGTCACTGTTTTCATCCCGCTGCGAGACAAGGATAACAAGATCAGCCACACCCAGGCCGATGCTTGCCACCTTGGATACGACGAGAACCGCCGCTGCCACTTCGCCTATGTTCCGTCGCTCCGTCGCGTCGGCAGCTACCGCGTCACGTCGTGGTGCGGAGAAAACAAGTTCACGATCGCGAAGACCATCTCCTGTGACACGCCAATCACATACATGCAGAGTGACTTCCCCTTCGGCCGCGCCACCGGTGCCTTCCTGCCCAAGCACTTTGTTGCGCGTCGCCCGCCCGCCCGCCCAGTTGGCCTGCCAGACCAGGGGGGAGCCGCTAACGCAGATGGTCCGACAGCCAGCGACGGCACCGTAGCCCTTGTACGGCGTTATGCCGCCGTCGGCTGCGCCGCATTTGCCAGTGGGCAACAGACTATTGCCCGCCTCGCAACTGACCGGCTTGCAGAGATAGCCTACTCAGCCTTCATCGACGACGACAACACCGAGGTCGCATGCGTCTGGAACGACACAGGCTGCAAGCCGCCGCCAATCGAGATAGCGCTTGCAATCCAGTCCGTCGCTTCACAGACTATGCCCGACATCAAAACAGTCGAACAGGCTCGCCAGTCTATTTACTGGCCTCTCATCAAACGTGCTATGGAGGATGAGATTCACGGAAAGTACGTCGTCAACCGAGCGTGGGACGTTGTCCGACAGGAGCCGTGGATGCACGTCATTGGAGTCAAGTGGGTCTTTACCTTTGTCTTCAATGACGACGGCAGCATCGCCAAGGTCAAGGCTCGTCTCGTTGGGAAAGGCTTTGGACAACGTGAAGGCAAGGAGTACCACGAGTGTTTTGCGCGCACTCTGAGCGCAACAGCCTTCCGCCTATGGTGTGCCATAGTCGCCGACGAAGACCTCGAGACTGACACGGCCGACGGCGTCAAGGCGTTTACTCAGGCTGACGTCGATGCCGAGATCTACACCCAGATGCCACCCGGGTTCGTCAAGAAGGGCTTTGTGCTCATGCTTCTCAAAGCGCTCGAGGGCATCAAACAGGGCTCCTACCTTTGGTTCAAACTCAACCAGGACGCCCTCGTCAAGCTTGGCTGCGTCGCCTCGCTCACCGAGCCAAACTTCTACAGCCACCCAGCCTTTCGCCTAATCATCGTTGTTTTTGCAGACGACGTCGCAAACGGCTTTGCCGCTTCTGCCACCGACCAGTACGTCCGGTTCAAAGAGGAATATGGAACGTACATCAAGATTGCGACGCTCGATATCGTCCCCATCTCCGTCTTCACCGGAATCGAGGTACTCCGCGACCGAGCCAACCGCACGCTCACTATTCGGCAGACCCGGTACATCGAGCGGATTGCCGCCCTCTACGGCAACGAGATTGGCGCTCGTGCTCAGTCCACCCCAGCCGGCTCGACCGACGTCCAGCGCGCCCTCTTCGATAAGCTCGAGCCTGCTGCCGAGTGCGACCGCATCCCCGTCACCGAGTTCCTGAAGCCGCTAGGAACCATCGGGTGGCCTGCCGAGATGACGCGCCCCGACATCAAGTACTTCTTCTCGAAGCTCGGCTCTTTCTCTCAGGCTTGCGGCGCCGTCCATCGTGACGCCATCATGACCGTCATCAACTATCTCAACGCCACAAAGCACCTCGGCATCACCTACGGCGGAAAGCTCAAGATCCCCTACGGACTCGACACTTTCCCGCCAGGCTTCATCGAGTCTCGTGGCCTCCACGCCTACCATGACGCCTCCTTCGGCAAGGCGCCACACTACGGCGGATGCGTCGTGATGTTCAACAACGGCGCCATCGACTGGAGCGCCAACAAGTCCAAGATCGAGGCTCTCAGCGTCGCCGAAGAGGAGACCGCCACCGCCTCCGTCGCCGCCAAGAAAGTCGTCTCCTGCCGGCTCATGCTCGAGGACGCTGGCCGAGCTGTCGCAGGACCCACGCCCCAGCTCGGTGACTGCAAAGCCGTCTTTGACATCATCGTCAAGCCCGGCTCTACGGCTCGCACGCGCTACTACGAACGTGCCACCATGTTTGTCAAGCGCCTCTTCATGCTCCGCCACGTCGCGCCGTACCTCGTCGGCACTGCTTATATGATCGCCGACGTCTTCACCAAGACGCAGACGACGCGAGCTATGTTCTTCACCTGTCGCGACTACATGCTCAACGCCAGCAACGGCCCCGGCTTTGCTGTGACGCTCCAGGGGCAGGCTGCCCGGCTGTGGAGCAAGCTCGTCGCGACCGTCGGCAAGGCGTGAGTCATCACCCCTTCGCCGAGGACGCGCGAGTCGTCCGAGATAGTTGCCGATGCAACTAGGGGGGAGCGTTAGAGACGACTCTCTCTCTCCCAACTGTGAACAGTCGTTATCTGTATATGCGCAGCTATTCATAGCCGCGCCTGTTGTTTGTGTGTGTATCCGCGCTCTTGGCGCGATTACGAGACTGACTAGTGTGTCGCACTAGTTGTACTTTTCGTAATAGTATTCCGCATTCATTGCGAGGGCGGACCACTCCTAGCGTGCAGACCGCGGGAGCTGGTGCCGCGGCCAGTGTAGACCTGGCCTGCGCTGTGACGCGCGCGCTCATCTTCAACGTGCAGCGCGGCGGAGGGCGGGGTCCCCCCCCCCCCCCCTACCCCCCACGAGAGAACGCCACATAAAAGCGAAACTTCGTGCGCGGATGGTCCCATCCCTCCCTTGGGTTGGGTTTGGCTGTTTTATTTCTTTCTTTCTTCGGATGGCCTAGGTAGGGCCGTTCGACGCCTTTCGCACTGGTCTCACCTCGGTCCCGAGATTGCGCAAAAATGGGCGCCGCGACCCGCCTCGCAATCGTGTGACGCAAATGGTACGTGCTCGCCAACCTACCTATACTACACCTTGCCGTACTCGCCATCCGCTTCGCCGGCTCCGCCGCTGCCATCCCCATCGCCGTTATACGCGACGCCACCCAGGAGTCCGGCGGGGGGGGCGCAGTTTTGGGATCTGTCGAGCCGTGTGCTCGTCGACGAGCGTTTGCGGGCCAAGGGCCACGTCGCCTCACACTACCACAAGTTTGGCGCTCCTTACCTGGTCGACTGGGATGGCGACGGTTGGATGGACATCTTCGCCACCAACCACGTCAAGTATGAGTCTTGTGAGACGCACTGGCGCGCTAGCAGTGCACCTATGAGAGGGCTCTCTAGACTCTCCCCCACCGGTCAGCATTTCCTCGTTGACGTAGGGACCTGGCCCTCAATCGCGGCGGTCAACGGCTCGAGGCCGCGGTGGGCGTCGTTGGGTACGTCGTAGGCTACCATGAACCTGAACCACCTCAGGGAATGAAGGAGAAGTTCGATGCGCACGGCGGCGCGGTCCTCGACCTTGACCGCGACGGGCTGCTGGACCTCTACGTCTCGCAAGGCGCCGTCGGTGGGACCGACACGTCGTACCACTCAGAAAACGGCCTCTTCTGGGGGACGCCCGACGGCCGGCTCGTCGGCGGCCGCGGGACAGCCAGGGAGGCAGGGCTCCTCTGCAGGGGGTGCCGCGGGTACAACGTGGCTGTGGCCGATGTGGATGGTGACGGCCTCCTCGACATCATATCGTGTAATAAGGACCGCAACGACGACAACGCGATCCCCTCGCGGCTCTGGCTGAACCGGCCGACGGCGGCCTCGAGGAGGAATTTTGCGTACGTGCCCCAGTTCGCGGTGTACAGCAGCAGCGCTCTTATGACCGACTTTGACCAGGCAGCACGCGGAGGGCCTATTCTCGGCTCAGGGCCTCCCTGACAAGCAAGCCAAATGATGCCTGTAGGATGGCTTCGCGCAAGAGCTTCTTGTCCTCATTGACATCCCGCGATCGACCTCGGGCCAGGACATGCTCGCAGTGTACAAATGGGACGCGGCGAGGGGATTGCTAGCGGATATCACACCGGGGTGGTGGCCCATATTTGGAAGCCAGTGGAGCAACCGTGGAAAAATTGGGCGTGTTCTCAAGGCGCTCAGCACTGGCGACTTCAACGGTGACGGCCTCATTGATTACGCGTTGCTCACGGTCCGTCTTCCTCATTCCTCCGCCCCATCCCCCATTGAGTGACGAGTAACGCCCATCTCACGGCACCCGTATTAGGATGGCGGCGTCGACCTTCTTTACTCCTCGCCTGTCGGGCTCCGTTCCATGGCTGACAACCTTAGACCCTTTCTCGGAACGAACACCGCGCTAATGGCCGGCTGCTCTTCAGCCGTGGACATGAAGGCGCCGCGTGCTCTTGCATAGGCACCCAGCCAACAGTCCTCACTGAAAGCACCGCTCCCCAGGCGGCTGATTACGACCTCGATGGCACGCTCGACCTGCTCGTCCTGTGCAATTCAAATGCCGTCATCCTGACGCAGACGGCTGACGGCAGCTGGGTCCGCATGCCGGGCGCCGATGGCGGCCTCAACAACCCAGGGCGTAGCAAAGCGGACGACGACTGGCTCACCTGGTGCTGCAGCAACTACGACGCGTGCACCGCGTCGTCGTCGATCAGGTCGTGGCTCCTTGATTCCAGGTGTCGGCTGGTCAGCTCGACGTGGTCGCCGACGGCGAGCGGGCCGAGCCTCGCGAGCTCCGCGTCCTTGACGGGCAACAGGTGGTATGGCCTGACTTCCTTTGACATCGACAATGATGGCTTTATTGATCTCATGCCGTGCAACACAAAGTGTCGGCTCTACCGCAACTCTGGAGGCAACGGCAACTCGTACATCGCATTCAGGCTGGTGGCTCCGCGATTTTGGGCGCCCCAGTCGCCTCCAGCCGGGCCGAGCGGCGCCAGCTGGTAGCTGGGGCCGCAGGGCGGTCGGGCCGACACCGTGTGCTAGTCGGGGTGGGTTGTCTAGGGGTGTAAAGGTCGGTAGAGTGTCCGTTTGTGGCCTCCGGACGGGCTCTGGTCGGGAGCCCGCCGGGCCGGCTGAGGCTGTGTGTCCGTCCACTGTGGACCCAGTGATGGCCTAGGAGCCCCGCACGGACGGTGTTTATGCTATATAACACCTAGGGACCGCGTGGGGTGGGCGGCGAGCCGCGCATCGGCCGACAATGTGCCGGTGTACGCGTTTCGGTCACACTCAGGGCCCGTTTTGCATGACCTGATTAGAATTACATGCACAATATGCACATGCACATGTAAAATATTGGTGGAAGCCGTAAAAAAGTGAAATAAATATCAACCAATCAAGCTCTCAGCATGTGACTTGGAGCTCGGTCCCACTGGCACTCTCAAGTCTACTCGCAACGAGCACCTCCTCCGGGGCGGGGGAAGGAGCAGCACACGGTCTGGCGAGCCGAAGGACCTCCTTGACGAGACGGGGGCAGAAGGCCGGAGCCGCGGTCGGAGCCTTGAGTTGGATGTAGGCA
Organism: Emiliania huxleyi CCMP1516; assembly: GCF_000372725.1. Taxonomy (NCBI): domain Eukaryota; phylum Haptophyta; order Isochrysidales; family Noelaerhabdaceae; genus Emiliania; species Emiliania huxleyi. Next base: position 67,179 of record NW_005196830.1, read on the forward strand.
ACATTGGACAGCAAAATTATCACGAATCCCAAGAGCTGGACTAGCGACGACGGAACCTCGACCTCAACTCCTTGAGGCGGCAAGAGGCGCCAGCCGCCGCCGTAATAGACGCTAATGCCGAAGAGCCACGTTCCAAAGGGAAACGTCAGGGCTAGCAGCTTTTGCCGCAGCAGGCTGGAGTGCTTGATCAACCAAAACTTACCGGCGTCCTTTCCGTACGCGCAGATCAAGTAGAGTGCGAACGTGCACGGTGCCCAAGATTGGTCGACAAAGACGGCAGTTAGCGTGTCGAGCGCGGCGCTGTTCCTCGGGTTTAGCAGCATCAGTGGGGTGAGGGGCACGCAGACTGCTGACGACAGTGCCGATTCTGCCAAGAGCAGAGCGCTTGGTGGCAGACTGGCGTCTCCCAGCAGTGCCGCCTCGACGAGATTACGAGCGGCGCCGAGCAAACCCGCCAGGCATGATAGCAGCAGCCCGAGGGCCTGGTCGGCGGCAGTGTGATGCACTCCTGTGCTTGCTTTGAAGACGGTCGTAAGCCCGCAGAAGGACACACCGGCGGCGGCGGCGATCAGGCAGATCCACTGCGCCATGCTCGTCGCCTTTTTCAGGACCAATCGCGTGGCCAAGGCGAGGAATAGCAGCTGGGTGGTGGTCTTGGTCATCGTGACCAAGGACGGGTCGGCGAAGGCGAGCGCGAGGCTTGAAAGCCCGGTGATCACCACATCCATCGCCGCAGGAAATAGCAGCAGCAGCAAAAAGCGTGGCGTCGCCCGATGCCAGAGCGCGGAGCGGTTCGCCCGAGAAAGGGACGCGCCGAGCGCGCAAAAGACAAAGACGCCGATGGTCAATAAATACGTGATCCACAAGTCGTCTAGCAGCGACGCGCCTCCGGACTCGGTGATGTTTGGCGAGAACTTGAAGATGACGCCGCCGAAGAAAGACACCAGGGCACCAGCGGCCAGATTGAGGACGGATACCGCGATCACAGAATGTCGCACGCAAAAGGAGCTCAGGCTCGAGCTTGGATTGCCGCTCAGCAAAGCGCCATCCGTGTCACCTCGCGCCAGTCTCACAGATCTCTCCGGGACAGATCTCCCGATGTTGCCGTCGTCGTTCAGATCAGGCGGTGCGGCGTCGCGAGGTTGCGACGTTGTGCTGCCCGCCGCCATGCAGATCTCCTGTCGTGGGTCAGAGCGTGGCACCGGGCGTGGGTTTTCTTTTTTGGGTGTGCCGGTGAAAGTACTAGCACGCGCCAGTTCGCACCTGTGTCGAGCCTGTGTGCTGTGAGAGAGAGTTCTTCTGTTTAAATTCTTTTTTGTCTCAAGCTAAGTGTGATGTCTGCCCTGTGCCGTCGCTCGCGCCGCCACGCCGCCGCCGCCACCGCCGCTCCCTCGCCGAGCACGCCGCCGCCCGCCCACCTCCTCGACCTCCCCACCGACCTCCTCGTGCGCGCCCTCTCGCTGCGACCCCGTCGACATCGCTCGCGCCGCGGCCGTCTCGCTCCTCTTCCACGCCTCACCGCCGATGGCAACGTCTGGAGCTAGTGGAGACGTCGGCAGGTTGGGCCACGGCGACGCGCAGCGCCAGCCGCTGCCAAAAAAGGTCGAGGCCTTTGCTGGCCAGCGCGTCGTCGCTGTGTCGGCAGGGGATGACCACAGCCTCGCCTTCACTGCCGACGGCGCCGTCTGGAGCTGGGGCCGTGGAGGCGAAGGCCAATTGGGCCACGGCGACGAGCAAAACCAGCTGCTGCCCAAGAAGATCGAGGCCTTTGCCGGTCAGCGCGTTACCGTGTCGGCTGGCCGCTTCCACAGCCTCGCAATCACCGCTGACGGCGCCGTCTGGAGCTGGGGCTCTATGGCTGGATTCAGGGGCAGCGTCGCTGTGTCGGCTGGATTCAGCCACAGCCTCGCCAACACTGCCAACGGCGCTGTCTTTACCTGGGGCAAGGGCGATCACGCCTGCCTAGGCCACGGAGAGGACGTGTCGAACCAGCTGCTGCCCAAGAAGATCGAGGCGTGGGCATCTGTGGGCGGTCTCGGGCAGTGTCCAGTGAGGTGAGTGAGCGAAAGCAAGGGCCGAACAAGTTGCCAGAAGTAATCGCTGAGCAAAATTAAACACCAATCTTTTCCGCAAGAGGGCGAGCGCGCCACGCACTCTGGTTGCATCAGTCTGTGTGTGGGGTGGCCGTCGGCGTCACACCGTCATCCGTCACTCGTTTGTGGTCGTCTCCGGCGATGCCTCGCTCGCGTGCTCGCCCGGGTCGTCGTCGTCGTCGTCGTCGTCGCTCGCGGCGAGCCAGTCGAAGAAGGGCCTCGCGTGCGTCACGAAGGGGAGCGCGTGGTCGACGCGCCCCTGCAGCTCGGCGTGCGCGCGCTTGGACGCCTCCAGCTCCGCCTTTTTGGCGACCAGCGTCTTGTCGCGCGCCGCGGTGATGTTTTGCGCGGCGCCGTGCAGGTCGACCGCCTTCTTCATCGCCGCGTTGGCCGCCTTCTCCGCGATCTCGTCCTCCTTGCTCGGATTCCCGCCGCAGCGCGCCTGCTGCGCGTACCACTCGGCGTCCCTGCGCTTCGCCATCGCCTCAGCGTGCTGCGACTCGGCCGCCTTGGCCGCCTTGGCCGCGGCCGCCTCCTCGACCTCCGCCTCGGCGAGCGCCTGGTTGAGGCCAGAGGTGAGGTGAGGCTTCTCCCCACACAGCTGGCGGGGTTGGCTCACTCCCCCAAACAGCGTGCGGGCGGGGCGGGCCAAGCTCTCCCCCCACACAGCCGGCGAGGGGGCGAGGGCGGGCCGTGGGGAGCGCGCCTCTTTGGCGGCGAGGAGGGAGGTGGCGTCCCGCTGCGCGCTCGCGCCAACCAGCGCCCAGAACTCGTGCAGCACCCCCTCGCTCGCGAGGTCGAGGTCGTACAGCACCTCGATCACCTTTGCCGCGCCTGGCAGGGCGACGGCCCCGTTTGCGCTGAGCAGCCACGCCTGCGCCGCGCGCAGCAGCGCCAGCTGCGCGGCCGGCCCGTCGCACGCCGCCGCCAGGCTTACCTTGTTGGCCCGGATCACCTTGCGCGCCTCGGCGGCAGTGCAGGGCGGCACGTCGACCACCTTGGTGACCTTTGCGCCGCCGCCCGCCTTTGGCTTCCCGGCAGGCTTTTTCGGCTTCTTGTCGTCCCCGTCCGTCTTGTGCGGGACGCGGCGGAGGATCGTGTTGAGAGTGATCGCCATGGCGGCATGACCACTTAGCTCGCCAAACTTCTTGTCCGCAGACAGGTCTTTCGCCTTTGCCGGCAGCTCACGCAAATCGAGTGCGGCGAGAGTGACTGCGAGTCGCTGAGCCTCCGCCTGCATCTTCTCGTGCGCCTTGATCTCGCGCTCCGCACGGAGAGACTCGAGGAGCGCTGCCTCGGCCGCTGGCGCGAGCTTCGGGTTGTCGCCGTGGCGCATCATCGCGCTGTACAACACGCGCCGAGTCAGCCAGTACTGTGAGGACACCTAAATTCTTTTTTTTCGCTCACTGCCTAGCTGTGGCGTCCTTGCAGCTGCTGCGAGCGCATCGCGGTCAGACACCGCCGGCTGCTGAATGGCGCTCGATGCCGCAGCTGCGGACGGAGTGGTGGCTGTGTCGGCATTGCAAGGACGCTGTCAACCACCAGCACCACAACTCGGCCACAACCTGCAGCAGATGTGCGTCGAGCGTCAGGGAGATGACGCCATCATATGCAGGGCCCTTTCAACCAACGCACAGCGCACCGCGTATGGTCGGAGGCTGAAAATACGTCACGTCACGTGAAACCCCGCTGCTGGGACCCGGACGCCAGCACACACCCGCTAAGTGTGCAGGTACGAGAGCAGCTTATCGCCCTGGCTGTTGCGCAGCAGACGCTGGGCAGCGCTGGCCAGCGCCATCCTTGCCCAGCTTGCGAGCTTTCAGCCTGGGTCGAAGCGGCTGGAGGCTGCTTTGAGCCCTGTTCACGCGCGCGCGAGACGTGCAGACAGGGTTGCCAGGTCCCAGGTGAGAGCGAATGGCGCGGTTCACGCTTCGCACAACAGAGAGAGAGAGATGCGCTCTGCATGGTGGGATAAGTTGTTTGCGTTTATGTGAATGAGCTTGCCTGCGGCAAGGGCGGTCGAGTGCACGGAGCTAAGTGCCTCGCCGTCCTCGCAGGAGTCGCGTAGGCGGCTCCTGTGGTGTTCTGGCCCTGCTCGTCGCCGTGGCCCAGCTTGCCATAGTCTCCACCGCCCCAGCTCCAGACGGCGCCGTCGGCGGTGAGGGCGAGGCTGTGGTGCTGTGCAGCCGACATAGCGACCACGCGTTGGTCAGCAAAGGCCTCGAAATTCTTCGGCAGCAGCCGGCTCTGCTGGTTGCCGTGGCCCAACATGCCATTGGCTCCCAAGCCCCAGCTCCAGACAGCACCGCTGGCAGTGATGGCGATGCTGTGATCGTGTCCTGCCGAGACAGCGACGACGCGCTGCTCTGCCAAGGCCTCGACACCTTCTTGGGCAGCAGCTGGTGCTGCTCGACGCCGTGGCCCAACCGGCCGTTTTGTATCCATAGCCCCAGCTCCAAACGGCGCCGTCGGCGGCGAGGGCGAGGCTGTGGAAATCTCCAGCCGACACGCTCACGACGCGCTCTCCCAGCGTCGACGGGAGCCAGGTCGGCTTGTTCAGCCGCCTCACGCCCTCGCCGTGCCCGAGCAGCGCTGGATTTCAGTCCGGCGCCCTGCCGCACGTCGAGAGCCTCCCCTCGCCGTCGATGAAGACGCTGTGGAACATGCCTGCCGCCACTCTCGCCGGCGGGTTGGACTCGCGCAGCAGCGCCGAATAGCACAGCCACCGCACGGCGCAGCTCTCGCCCTCTGGCTGCGCTGGCAGCTCGAAGCCGCGCTCTTGCGCCCGCAAGCGGATGCCCTCTACCGCAAGCGAGGCGTGAAAGAGCAGCAAGACGGCCGCGGCGCGAGCGATGTCGACGCGGGGTCGCAGCGAGAGACGACGCGCACGAGGAGGTCGGTGGGGAGGTCGAGGAGGCTGGCGGGCGGCGGCGTGTCTGGCGAGGGAGCGGCGGCGGCGGCGGGGGCGAGGCGGCGCGAGCGGCGGCGCGGGGCAGATGGCGCGCACTGGCACTAACACAGGTACACTACGGGAGCCGCCTGGCACTCCTGCGAGGACGGCGAGGCACTTAGCTCCGTGCACTCGACCGCCCTCGCCGCAGGCAAGCTCAGGGGGGAGCGAGTCGATTGAGCGAGTTGCGAGGACTCTCGGTGTGCGCGTGAGGGTGTTCGCGCTGTTCCTGCGGGGGGTGCGCTCTCACGCATGAGGACACAAAATGTCGCGGTCAATCAATGTGGACAATGCACATACACATCGCTCCAGGGGAGCACACATGTGCATGTGCATGTGCATGTTGTCACATGCACATGCACATGCACATGTGTGCGCGCGTGGGGGGCGCCTGCGCGCAGCGCGGGCCCCCCGCGCCGCGGCGCCCGCGCTCTGCCGCGTGCCGGCCCGCTGCGCGCTGGCCGGCTGGCCGCTCTCGTGCGTCGTGGCGCGGCGCGGCGCGCGGGTAAAAAGCCGTAAAATGCTGATGTGTGTAGCAATGGCGAGTCGATCATGTGGCTGGCGCCGCCCCGGGCCTCCCCTGGAGCGAGGCCGCTTTCCAGCTGGAGGAACGCGCACACCTCGATATATACTTGAAAAATCGCGCTAGCCGTTTAGCGGCGAGCGGGCCGCCTCGCCGCTCTCGGCTGCGTGCAGCCACTTTCCAAGCCTGCGGTTGATCGGCGGCGGCACCAGCAGCAGCGGGCTCGGCACCGCCCTCGTGTACTTGATCCACGCCTCGCCCTTGCTCCCGCGCTGCCGATCCTCCATGAGCTTGATGGACACACACACAAAGAGGAAGGTCATTGAGACCGGCCTACACACTCGGCACCCCTCGCGTCATCTCGGGAAATCTCGTGTCCGAAGAGGGTGGCCATTGGAGCTGACCCGACGACGACCCAACCCGGAGCCGCCGCCGGCACGCCTACATGTAGGGCGAGGCAGTGGGGAGCTGAGGGTTTGGTCGTGCGTGGGTCGAGCGCTGCGGGCTCGCCCAAGAGGTAGAGGCCCCACCACCAGGTCAGCTCACCTACACGACATGCACCGGTGTACCAGTGACGGAGACGCCCACCAGGCTGCAGCCCACCCGAAGCTGCAAAGACCCAGGTAGTTTGGGTGGCGCGACCACATCCAGAGCCCGCGGTCGATGACCGTCGCGTCGGTGCGGTGCTCCCTGCGCGCGGCGACGAAGGCGTCCATCTGCAGGTCGGACGCGGCCTCGAGGAGCACGGCGCCGAAGCAGACGGCAGCGCCCGCGGCGTCGGTGGCGGTGAGCGGCTCTGGCGCGCACAGGACGCCGTACAGGGACAAGCAGGCGCTGAAGAGGAAGGCTGCTTGACCGAGGAAGACGGAGAAGAGCGAGGCCCACCAAAAGTGGCGGCCAAAAGTTCGGCGCATGTCCGAGTACCGCCAGTCCTCGTGCCCCACGCCGCCACGCGACACGAAGTTGTGCGTCAGCCGGAAGCCCCACGTTGCGACCAGCGTGCACCCGACGATCCTCCGCTCGCACACGCCGGTTTCAGGCTCGCGGACAATGATGAGCAGGCAGAGCAGTGGCGGGAAGCACGACCAGATGAAGTCGACCGGCCACGTCTTGCCGAGGCCGAGAGACGCCAGCCAGAACGCAAGGTTGATGCCGCCGAGGGTGATGGCGTCCTGCTCCAAGCCGTGGTCGGTTGGGCTCGTCATCGTGGCTCCCGATTGATAGGAAGGCGAAACACACAGTGACCAACGGTTTGTTTGCCGCCCGACTTTTTGCGCACGCTGGCGTTGGCCGAGTTTTCGGGGACACCAGCGCGGTCTCGCTCCCGTGCAGCTTGCGAGCCGGCGCGACAAAAGTTCTTTATGTGGGAAAATAGAGCCGATTTGGGTTGTTCTCGAATGCCGGTTCTTCCTCGATGTGCATCTTCATCGGCGATCTGTATCTGTATCTTGATCTTGATCTTCGATCGTCGGCGGTCTCGCGACGGCGGCGCCCACAGCCGCCGAGCGGGCCAGTTCGGCCCCGCACACGGCTCTGGAGTCTTGCGCGGTCGATACACGCGCTCGGAGCCGCGGCGGTGGCGACCCGCGGTGCGCCGGCCGATCGGCGGGATCCACTCGCACACCCTGAACCTCCTACGCGCCGCCCGTGCAGGCGCTGCGCTCTCTCGGCGGGCGGGCTGGTGCCGGCCGGGACCGACCGCGCTGGTGCCGGCCGTCGTCCGCTCCGCGGCCGCTGCAGCATTGCCGGGATCGGCGAGCGCTCCTGCGAGGCGCCTCTGCCACTCTCATTCTCGAGGTGGGCGGCCGGCGAGTCGTCGCCAATCGCCCGCGTCTTTGTGGCCGCGGGTCTCATTGCGGAGCGCGCTTATGCGGCACGCGGCAGAAATTCTCCGATGGTCTCGCCTGGCGTTCGGCCCGTGTTGTGCGCGGCACGCGAAAATGATATGGTGCGCAAGCACATATCACACGTCTCAACCTTGTCTCGTAGTCTTTGGACAAACGTAGTGTGCGTAAAACAGGGACACGTTCCCACAGACGCATGCAACAGAGTGGAGACGGGAGGCACACCTCTCGCCTCTCGCGGCGCTCGCAGACCTAGCTGGTCCTGTACGAGCGCGGCACATGCACATGCGGGATACGTCCCACAAACGAGCGGGGACAGAAGGGAAACAAAGATGCCAGTACAGAGCGTACGCGGGCGCATGCACGCGCGCAGCGAACGGTCAGGGGCAGAGGACGCCCGCCCTGTGCGGAGGGCGGGCGCACGCGGTGAGCCCCAGCTCCTCCGTGGAGCCGGAGCTCGTCCTGCACATGCTGTGTGGTGAGTCAGGCGCCCATCGGCGGCGGCCCGGCAGGGGGGCGCGGACCCAGCGGCGTGGGCGGGCGGCGGGGGGGCGGAGGCCGCGGAGGTCGGGGCGGCGGCCCGTGCACGCCCACTGGCGGAGGGCCTGGCGGCGGCCGCGAGGGTCCGGGCGGCGGCCCGTGTGGCGGCTGCGGCCCGTGTGGCCCCGTGCGGGGAGAGAGGTCCGACCTCGGCTGGCAGGGCGGCGTCGGCCGGCCTGGCGGCGGGGGCAAGTGGGGCGCGTGCGCGTGCTGCCTCTGCATCACCGGGCTCTGCGCTGGCGGGGAGGGGGCGTGCACCCAGGGAGGGGGGAGGGCGCCCCCGCCCATGCCTGCAGGGAGGAAGGGCGGCGCCGAGCCCGCTGCCGTGCAGCAGTATGGCAGCGGTGCCTGGCCCCAGGGTGCCTGGCCATAGCCGAAGCAGCACGGAGAAGGTGCTTGTGGGCACCACCCGCCGCCGGGGCAGGCGCCAAAGAGCGGCGCCTGGAAGCAGCAAGTTTGGGGGTAGCCAAACGGGCCAAAGCCAGCTCCCCCCATCGGCATGCCGGATGGCCCGCAGCCTCCGTACGGGGCGCCTCCGCCCGCAGGAAAGCAGCCGCCGGCAGGGTGGCAGCCGCCGCAGCCGGGCCAGAAGCCGCTGCCGGCGGGCGGCGCAGATCCGGGCCAAGCAGCGGCATGCTGTGCACAGCCCGACGGGAGGCTGGACGGGAGGCTGGCCGCCTGTGGTGGCGCCGAGGAAGGGGCGGGCGCGGGCGCGGCAGCGGGCGCCGGAGCGGGCGCGGCGGCGCCGCCCTTCGGCGCAAAGAGCGCCTCGACGGCGGTGCGGACCTCACGGCTATTTTGGAGCAGCGCCGCCAGGGCCGGCGGCCACTGGGGGCGATCGCCGAGGGAGCAGTGCGGCGCGTCGCCGCCGTCGACGCCGTCGCCGAAGAGGTCGGGAAG